>NW_027526460.1:6532170-6781138 GCF_048455015.1 Haemaphysalis longicornis
CCCCAGATATTCCTGCACAGCGACACGACATACTCACCACGCACGCTTCCGTTACCACTCCCACTGTCGCTGTATACCGTATTTGCACGATTATAACGACGCCCCACTGTAACGCACAGGTAAATTTACTCGGGAAAATTCCCACAAATATTTTGACACCGATATTACCATGCAGATGTAAATTCTATGCAGCCAGGTACCTGGCCGAAGATACTTTACTTGACGCACGCAGCTGCGGCAGCAAAAATCTTTTGTGCAACAAACTTGTTTATCCAGCTCTTTCAGAATTTAAAACTGCATCCGGGAACATTAAAAGCATTTCCTATTCTTAGCGCCTTCACCGCCTTAATCCCCCCCATTGAAGAATGAGCAGAATGGGTAGGCAAAAATTTGCGCTTGTGATGTAGACGGATTTCTTTAGATTGGATTGAGTTAGATTTCGGGATGCTCAGCGGCCGGCCGCTTTGAAGCCGATTTTAGTTTTGAGCCTGATTGTAACGCGCACGCAAATGTGAAGGCTATTTTTAGGCGTTAGAATCGTGCAAATACGTGCATCGTGACCGGACGCGGTGTTTCAGTTCGAGTCGATTTAATTCGATTTCGATGCGATTGCCTTTCCCTGGGCTATACCTGAACGCGAATATGTTGGTCTGTCTATCTAGCTACTCCATTCATTCGCCCGGCCAAAGAAAGAGGTGGAAGAATGCGTGAAGACGAAGTATATATCCGAAAAATAGTTCCAAGACGCTGCTAGAACTGCTTAACCGGCTCATACATGTCTACATTATTCAGCGCAAAGGAAATGTGAAACATGTTTGGGGCAAAATGTAGGCACATTAGCGAGAGTCGCAGCGCTCATTTTTACGAATACACGCTGAGTTGGCTTTAACGATTGCAAATGGGGAAAGAACAAACTCGTTAAGACCGGTGTAAAAGAGAGGCGAGATAAAAGCAAACACTAAAACAAAAGATGTCGCCTTGAGCTGCTTCAAGATGAACTGAGACAAAAATAAAAAAGGGAATAAAATTGAGCAAAACTTCATCGTATTCATCATAGGCAGAGTGAGAGTGGAAGGGAAGGGTGTGAGGGGTGGAAGGGGAGAAAGGAGAGGTGGTTACGCGCGAAGCCGAGAGAAGACAGTCGTCTGTCGACGACATTTGCAGCGAAGCGAGAAATGCGGGGAATTTTTGTAGCGTGAGCTACGCTGGCCTAGGCTGTGCAGTTTTACGTGGCTCCTGGAGAGCCATGCTGCGCATGCGCGAGGAGCAGTGACGTCACACGGCGCACAGAACGTTGCTCGCTGCCCGGCGACTCTCACACACCCCACCCGTCCAGTGTCTTCGCCGACCTCCGTTCCGCACGTGGCAGCCCGGTCCACTTTATGATCACGCGAGGGATAGCCGGGTGTGCAACCGATGGCTCGTGCGTGTGCCTGTGAAACCAGATTAGCTCTGGGGCGATTGGTGACGCTGCGCCGGAGCCGCTTGATAAATATACATGTGTCACATAATGCGTATACTGTGTGTGTGGGCCATTGGGCAGCAGTAAGCATGATAATCAAGCTAATCCTAGACAACCAGAAAAGCTAACAATAACCAGCTGAGCCTTAGCTCGCGCTACGTATATCCTGGCATACCCGAGCTGAGCCATTGCTAATCTTTTCTTATCGTTTATAGACTATCCAATTATTCCGAGCATTGCCTAAAGACCTGGCCAGTTGACTGTGCCGGATCCAATACAAAACAGGCTTTACTTGATTGATTGTATGGTTTAACGCGCCGACGCAACGCAGGCGATGAGGCGCGCCGTAGTGGAGGGCTCCGGATTAATTTTGGCCACCTGGGGATCTTTAACGTGTGCCGAAATCTCGTACACACGGGCGTTTTTGCTTTTCGCCTCCATCAGAAAAGCGGCCGCCGCGGCCGGGAATCGAACCCGCGACCTCGTGCTCAGCAGCGCAACGCCTTAGCCACTGAGCCACAAAACAGGCTTTACTTGAAGTAAAGAGAAACAAGCACACAAGTCACGAGCAGCTGCAGTTCATTAACTGACAATCAATGTCTCATTAAATAATTTCCCAAATTTTACCAACGATGTTTTAGAATTCAAGAAAATTTAGCCTTATTCCCAACATCGTAAGGTATACTGTACACCTGTTAATTTGTGTTCGTAGCTGTTCCGACACGCTGGCACACTACATGTTGCTTGTAGCCCAGTTTTTCGACCCCAAGTGAGCGCCCAACGCTGTAACGGCCGCCACAGTTCGAGCGGTCGTTCAGTGACCCCATCGGGCCAGCGATGGAGAGGTGTACTGGTCTTAAAGGGGGCCTGAGATGGATTTCAAAGTGTTTTTGTTTGTGTCAGAAATCTACTCTATAGTTCTTGTAGAAACAAGTCCAAAAATAGTAAGCATTATCGCTCACGCTAACAAAAGTTATTACCCCGACGAGACAGAACTATTTGTTGGCTCGGCGGCTTGCGATGACGACATAGTCCGACCTCGTCCGAGGCGAAGCACTCATTTCATGGTTGGCCGCCGGAATGTCCGCGATTTTTGACGGCGGCGGTTTGGTTTAGAGCGTCGTCGTTACCATGGTTACTTCAGCGAGTGGGTCGCACATGAGACGACAACGTCCTTTTTTTTTTTTTAAGCTACGTTTTCAGTCTTTACGGACTTTGAGCACGAGATACTGGTGATTGCGGAAGTCGACCTTGCATGCGCGAGAGTTTCCGTGAACGGTAACTTATTTTTACCGTCGCTACATAGCGATACAGAGGCTAGAATTTCTACCGACTGTAGTAGCGAGCCCCCTGCGCCGGCGAAATGTACGCTCGCGTTTTGATTAGATTACCGGAAAGTTCCGAGTGAACGCCTTCCCCCGAAACATCGCCCACCCCCTTTTACGGGTGAAATATTCAATTTACTGAAAGACGCGCGCCCACCCCGTAAAATCCATGGCTTTAGCGCCGATGAGTGAACAAAACAAACCGGAATCATCTCTTCATGTGTAGATGCGGTCACTTATTCGTCCTTTCCGCGCTTGACCCGAAATTTCGCCCATCTCGTATTTTTCGCTTGATATCACTGTTAAATTTGGGTGGGCGTTCTTCCGGAACTTTACGGCACAGCAAATGCGCTGTGCTCTGCGCTTCATGCAAGCAATCTTAGTTGATGTTGTTTACTACATTCTTGCTAAATGATGATCAGGAGCACGATAAATGACAATTTTTTTTAGAATGAGCGAGCAAAATTTCCGCCCCTACTCCAGCTTCCCACGCTTCCAATGGTTCAGATGCCTTTATGAACTAGCATAGCTCTTTTATGCTTTCAAAATCGTCTTGGGCAAGGTAATATAGGTAACTGCGGAATCATTACAATATATCTTACTCATTTTATATCGAAATATTTAGCGGTGGCGTGAATTCTGGTTAATGCAATACTTGGTCCTAATTCTTCCCACTAGATGGCGGCGTCAACGTCATGTTTTCGATTTTTTAAGCTCTACAGTAGAAGTATACGGCTCTTTAAAAAAAAAATTATTGTATTGTGAGAGTTCAATCTAAGACGTCTAAGATTCAAGCCATTTCAAGCGTAAGCGAACAGTTCTGGGCAACAAACGTTTGTGTCATTTGCTTTGCGACAAATTCGCCAGATGTCGCTACTCGGCAGAGCCGGTAAGCCGGAATGCAGAAACCGCGGAGTGCAATCCTTTCGTTTTCAGCGGCAAACGGCTACTCTTGCTTCATTTAACACGGTAAACGGTAAAGCGCGCTAAGGACACTAGGTTCATTCAGAAGGCCGGTGCAGCAAACCACACTTTCCTGCGATCATGACTTGATGGGAAGCAATGAAATTAAACTCTTTGGCAGTTGTCGTTACGGGATGAGCATGCTCTTGCCCTTGTCGCGACCGCCGCAGAGAATCAGCTGCGACAGCGTTTGGGCTTGAACTGATTTATTCAGCCCGCGTGAGCGCACTTGAGCGTGCGCCTAGTGATCACGAGCAGTGCCCGGCGTCGTCCAAGCGCTGCGTGCGGAGCTCCTCCTTCGTCGTCGGCGCGGCGCTCCCTTGGCGCGCCGTTCGTTACCACCTCTGAAACAACGTCGAGGCTACGCTCGAAACACAGATGGTGCAAAGAATCCTTTCGGGTACAGCGTCCAAGAAAGTAAATGCAAAGAAAACTGATGATACTCTAACACCAGACACGGAGCGCTGAGCGATCACGCTGGCTGCAAGCGTCGTTGCTCCTGCGCTCACTGTATCCTTCCGCCGAGAACAGAGGAGCGTCAAGCCCGGTTTGGCCCGGTGTGTAAGGTGTTTACACTCCGGTATAAAACAAATATGCGTGACTGTGTAAAAGCACCCACACACAAAAGATGTTTTTTGTAGCTTTCTGATGTTTTTACGCTCGTAAAAAAATTGATTAAATCAAGAGCGCACAAACACGTCACGATTAGTTCAAGAAATAGCCGTTGCGCTCCGATACCATCGACCCCCCAAAAACCCCCATCTCAGGGGCCCTTCAACACGCAAAGCAAAGACCCCCACAGTCCACGCGCTCCCTCCTGCACTCTCTCATACCTTCAAGCGCCTTCTCACACCTTTCATAAACTCCTCCTACGTCTAGCCGATCACAGTCAAACCTAGATCGGTTGTGGAGGAACTTTTGCAAGTGACAGCCCCCACAAAGCGTACCCGCGTTTGGCACCTCCTGCAAAAGTGACTCGCAAACACCAGACAATACAAAGGACGGAAATCCTGCTTGTTTTAGCCGTTCAATCTGGCATTCAAAGCTTGATTGTGCTCTGTGGTAACAGGATCTGTTCAACGCGGCTCTTAGGCAAGTCATGGCTACAGCTCTTTTTATTAATTTTGAGTGTGCGCAGTCAAAGGGAATGAGTTCCTTGTTGGCACGCGGGTGATACTGCCAGCACACGTGGGAGTCCTCGAACGCAAGTTGCAAATCGAGAAAACGCATTTTGTTTTCGACAGGTATCTCCCACGTAAACTTCAGCGCATCAGACGATCCCTTAAACAAGTCAACGACTTTCCTCACTGTGCTTTCTGCATCTTCTAGCGCAACACCATTCACAATAACAAGAAAATCATCCACATATCTCATAATTGTGTAGTCACTTTCATCCCCTAGCCTGTCGCTTATACGCTGATCGAAGGCACTCAAATATATGTCCGATAAAATGTGCGCTAGCTCAGACCCGATACAAATGTCACTGCGCTGCACAAAAAAAAAACGTTCATCAAACGGAATCACTGTTGATTGCAGATAAAATTCTAGCACTTCCAAAAACTAGCACTGTTTACTCCAGTCTCCCCGTTGAACTGCTCACCGAAGGCATCAATTCTTCCCCGCAATACTTTGAAGAGTCCTTCATGGGGGATGTTGTAGTACAGGTCTTCTACATCCAGGGAGAGAGAGAGAGAGAGAAAGAGAGCTCTTTATTAGAAGAAAGCAGAGAGGTCTGCAGGCATGTATTCGCCTACATCCTACTCTGCGGGGATGGGGTGGAGGAAGTAAAGGCCCTAAAGGAAGTAGGGCGAAAGAGAGAGGAAAAAAGAAGAGGTAAAAAAGAAGGCAACATACAGTGTTCCGTGTGTCACGTAAAATCCAAAAACTCCATCCCACCTCCCACTTTTCAATGCACACACAACATCGTCCGAGCTCCTTACTAGGAAAGGGTCGTTCAGCGGCAACCGGCCAAGATGCCGCTGCGGGTAGCGTCCAACTTGAACTTGCCAAGTGCCTTTACCGGACACAATAACCCTAAACGGGCAATCCGGCTTGTGCGTCTTCGCGGTGTAAAAAACCTCCAGAACTCCGACCGCTGGCTTGTTCGCTGCTTTCTTCACGGAGTCTAAATTAAGGTCTCCCAGCAACCTCAGTGCCATTGCCTTTGTTTTCTTGGGATTAAAAGCCACTTGGCGAAAATTTTTGCTTATAGCACTCTCAGCCCTCTGCTGGAACGCGCCAGAAGAAAGTACGACAAAACCGCCTTATTTGTCCGCCTGAACTACCGACAAATCGTTGCGGCGTAGGGCAGCAACAATGTTTCCAAAAGGGGGTCTTGTGACAGGTCTTGTACTCACAGTGCGGACAAGGGTAGCAACTCCGTCTCCTACGGCTCTGTCCCGTTCCTCGTCGCCGACACGTGCACCGAGACGTCGAACCATTGCTAGCATCCGGTGCCTTTTAGTCGGGGGCTCCACTGTGTTTGGGTCCCTTCTGTAGAAGACTCTTCACATTCTCTGGGAGCACGGCTTGCTCCAGGACAGTAAATTTGCAGGGGGCAGGAGCACGGCGTTCTGGTCTTGGTAGAGCTGGCCTGACCTTCTGCCACAGGAATTCGCCAGTTTGTTCAGCCAGCTTCCTGTACTCTACGTAGTCTTGATGACACCTTGTCTTCTTCCCTTCGTCGCGTTTTCACACGGCATAAAGAAGGTCGCGCAGAGATGCGGTGTTAATATTGTATTTAGTGCGCCTGGCAAGCTGTCAAACATTTGCCCTATGATGTCAAAAAAGAAGGAGGCCCCACTCTGCACAAAGAAGCACGAGACGCAGTACACTGAATGCACAAGGAATGTTGTGTACGAAGTCCCAATGAGTTGCTCGAAAGTTTACATCGGGTAGACCGGTCGCTGTTTCAATGAACGAGCGCGTGAGCACGATTGGGCTGTACAAAACAAAGCTGGAGGGCTCATGTCTGACCACTGTAAGCAATGCAAGTGTGTACCAAGGTTGGAGCAGACAAGATTTCTGCGCAGGGCTAGCGATAGGCTTGAAAGGGAAAATATGGAAGCGTTCTTAATCGAAAAAGCGGGTAAGGAGTGCATCAGCAAGCCATCTGTTGCCCTTTCAGCAACACAGATTGAATTCCTAATAAGTGAACACAGTGGTGACGTCATGTTTGGATAACATATAAATGCCGGTTGTTTCTCTAATAAATTTTAGTTGGAAGTGGTGCTTCGTTTGTCTTGGTTGTTTTTTCTCTTCTAGTGTCCGCGTCTTTTCTTGCGCCTTTAATTATTGTCGAACTAACTGGCCCACATTAAGCTATTGCTAGATGTAGAATATCGTTTGCTATCGAAAAACCAAGCATCCAGGAATTTTTTAATAAAGTAACACTATAAATATCCCATGTGTACTAATTTCCTGTCTTATATTTGCGTAATGTCTTGTTCTTGTTGAACGAAGTTGACAAGTATGAACATATAAACCGGGCTTAGACGTTTACATTTGGCTCTGAGTATACAAGACTATAGCGCAGTAAGCATTTTACTTTGGCCGGGTGGCTGAATCGAGTTACAGACAGACAGACGGACGGACGGACAGACAGACAGACGGACATAAAGCTAACGGGCTATAATATAAAATAAAAGCCCACCCCGTACCACATACGTATCACGGGTGACGCCAATTAAAAATAAGCAAACTGGACCGAGGTCAACTAGAGTTTTGACGAGAAGGAAATACCCACCGAAGTGGAAAATAAAAGGGGAAAATGCTACACAGCGACACCACAGCCAGGAGAGTGGGCCCGGAGAGAATCCCCTGATCTCCCCTGGGACGGTAGCAGGAAAGGTTGGGATAAGGGATGTGGATGGTGGTGATAAGGAATGGGTTATGGGAAAGAGGGTGGGAATGGGGACAGCGAGGTTTTTGTTCTAATCCTTAGATGTCTGACTCCTAAAATAGGCCTGAAAACTCAGGATGGGCGTCAGACGGTGCCAATTGGAATTCAGCGGACCCCACTATAGGTTCCAAACATCTGAGCTCCGACATCGAAGAACAGGGAGAACCTGCGACGGAGTGACGACACCTAGTCTCCGGACCCCTTTCACAACCAGCCCCCCAGCTAGCACCCACCAGGTCCCCCGAGTACTCAAGAGACCCTGCCCAGCCTACATAGGTACTAATCCCCATCGTGTCAACGGTTTCGGATACTGGTAAAGCTAACTGTCCGACAGACGGGGTGAACTGTACCCTGTACGCATCCGTCTATCCCTATGTGCACCTGAATCACCTATCTCCATAGGAAGGCCTATGTGACTTATAGGGTTTCGGTGGACCTCTTATGTACTCCTATGCCAACCACTCACCCACCAGGGAACCACTCCCCATACGGGCAGCAGTCATCAGGTGGAAGGAGTAATCCTTATAGAGTACGACCAGCCCTACTCCCGATACTGAGAACGAGAAGCTTCCCTAAGAAGTGAGCCAATCCCTCTTTCCTCGGTCCTAGCAAGTGCGCGCCTCCTTCGCTACTAAAGGCCAGAGACATTGGCCATCATGACCACCTATCGAAGACCCTGAATCCTGTTGTCCAGGAACCTTCGTGTCGGCAGCGAGCAGTCGTGCCCGCGTGGGGTGACTGCGGCGGTCCTTTAATAAAGGAACCTTTTTCACCGCTTTTTGCCAAGTTCCCAGAGCCAACCTCGGTAGCCACCCAGGCTGTCCGGGCCTGCCTCCGCTTCCAGCATCGGCTCTTGGGCAGGAACTGGCCCATGCAGTTCCAGGGAGTCGCTGCCACTCCCTTGGGGTTTTGCATCCCCGGGTGAGACCTGGCCCTCACCCACCGCTGCCGTTGGCAACCGACCAAAGCTAGGCAGCCGAAACCGCCTTTGCCCAGCCAGCTTGCAGGGGGGACCACGAGCAGGTGGCAGTCGGATTTTCCCCGACAGACAGACAGACAGACCGAAATTTCTCGATTTAAGTAGCCCAAGAAAGACATCGTCTTTAAAAACGACCTATTTACGACCTCGCGCTCGAACGTATTGCCGGCCCCTGCGATACCGAGTCCTCACAGGCGTCTGCAGTTGCCGACGAAACCCGTGGCGTACCGGAGGCATGCAGCCGCGGTCAGGGAATGTCGGAAGCTGACGGGTAAGCTCATGTCTTTATATTTTGTATTGTTAGCGGCGGCAAAGAAGAACGATCAAAACGAGGTGAATACCGCCTGCGCTCGCGCTGAATGAGTTTCCCCTCTGAAATTCCAAACGCTCCCTTCTTTTTCATGTTTTCAATAATCGACCGGCCGGCCGATCGACCTACCAAGATCTCAGCGTTTATAACTATCCTCTTTAAGAGTGCACTGCATTTCGCATCTTCCCCGCGCGCCCTTGGCACGCACGGAACCTAAGGGGCTAAGGGGTGAGGGACACACACCGCTTGCTGCTTCACGCCATTACTTAAGAGCCGCAGCCAATTGCACGGCGCCTGACTCGAAACTAAACAAAAAATAAATCGCTCTATTCACGCCTTTAAGTGCAAAATAACATAACATCCGCTTCTAGAAAGCAAAAAATGGAACAAGCACCCGCTCTCCTCTGCAAACCCCGCTTTTTGGGGTCATTTCAGCTTGCGTGCCACCCAGGGCGATTTCCTTAGGCTCTTTTATTCAGGGGTATTTAGGAGTGAAGCCCCTTAGGGTATCGGGCTGTCGTCGTCTCCTGTCATCGTCTTATGTCGTCGTCTCATGTCATCGTCGACGTAGTCACGGTACTAAGACACCGGGACACTCGTTTTTCAACGCCTCGCGCTAGAACGTAACGCGCACGAAAAGAACAAACCGGGACACTCGTTTTCCAACGCCTCGCGATGGAACGGTCCGTGCTTCAGGCAAAGCTATATACCTCTACACCCAAACGGTTTCATCTCGGTGGGCAAAAACGCCAAAGCGCCAAAAATAAACTTATACACTGCGTGCATCGCCCCTCCACAGGTTTCAGGTTAATGGAGATTGCCCGGAATATTTACTGTGACGTTTTTTACTGTAGGTTTTTAAAGACAATGGTTTTTCTTGGGCTCATTTTCCCGCATGTGGCGAGCGCGCCACACTTCCCCACTGTATGTGGGGCTGTCCTTCCAATCCCTTCCCTTGTAATGACCCGTGACGAGCAATAGGAGGGTTCGCTGGGCAGATCCGACCCGGGCGGTCAGATCGCCTTGGTGGAACGAGCTGCCATCGTCGCCGCCGACCTCCAACCGGAGGCCACCACGCTTCCCTAACACCAGTCGCTCAATGAAAGTTCTCTCTCTCTCTCTCTCTCTCTCTCTCTCTCTCTCTCTCTCTCTCTCTCTCTCTCTCTCTCTCTCTCTCTCTCTCTCTCTTGAAATCTTGGTCCATCTGTATGTCTGTTTGTCTGTCTGGCTGTGACTCGATTCAGCTACCCGGCCAGAGTGAAAGGAAGTGTGTGCAATAGTCTTATATACTCACAGCGAAATCTAAACGTCTAAGTCAGGTTTATATGTTAATACTTGTAACACTATTGAACAAGAACAAGACATTACGCAAATATAAAACAGAAAACCAATACACAAGGGATCTTTACAGTGTTCCTTTAAAAACAAATTCAGAGATGCTTGATTTTTGCGAAGTGAAATACTATATCTACTTGTGGTGGTGGCAAAACGTTTATTGAGCTTAAAGGGAAGGGGTATAAGGGTGTGGTTAGCCTCCTAAGTCCAGGAGGCCTCTTGTCCGGGCTGCCTCCAGTGCGCGCCGCACCAGGGCGACCTGGCGCTCCGGTGCTCCGGTCAGCTCGGACTCCCACTGCTCAAGGGAAGGGGAGGGGTGGGGATGTGGGTGTTGGGGGCAGGAGAAGACGAGGTGGTAGGTGTTGAGTGGGATGTGACAATGTGGGCAGTCGGGTGGAAAGAGAGAAGGGGAAATGTGGGATAGAATGACGTGGTTAAAGTAGGTTTCGGTCTGTAGTCGGCGGAGGATGTAGGCCTGTTGGGCGGTGAGGAAAGGGTGGGGGCGCGGGTATCGCCGTCGGGAGTTAGTGTGGTGGCAGAGGATGGAGTTGTACGTGGGGTCGAGAGGTGTCAGGGCTGCTGGGTCGGAAGGTGGGGGAGTTATTTGGTCGAGGCTAGGCGAGAGAAGTGCCCGGGTATTGAGTGCACGTGCTGCGGCGTGGGCCGCCTCATTCCCTGCCACGCCGGAGTGGCCAGGGGTCCAGACAATAGAGAGGTCAATGTCTTCAGGGAGGCGTTGAAGGAGGTGAATGGCTGCTGGCGGGGCGAGGCCGGCTTGGTAGAGGCGGCAGGCGGCTTGCTGCGAGTCGGTTATTATGGTCAGGGGTTGGTGGCAGTGGGTCAGGGCAGCGTGGGCGATGGCGAGGGACTTGGCGGTGAGCGTGGGGATGTGGCGGTAGGAGGTGGGGAGGCAGCCCTCGTTGTTGAGGACTGAGATGGTGGTGCTGTGGCGGGTTGAGAACTGTGCTATGTCGGTACAGCTGGTGTTGGGATCCAAGCCGTAGCTTTTTTCGAGGAATCGGACGCGGGCGTTGCGGCGGCCTTGGTTGTAGAAGGGGACGGGAGGGACGTGGATGCGTTGACGAATGGAGAGGGGAATACGTTGGGGCGCATGTGGGGTGGCAGGGGCCGTGTGTCCGATGACCTGAAGTACCCGTCGACCAGCCGGTGTGAGGGAGAGTCGGTGCAGGTGGAAAGTGCGTTGGGCTTCCAAGATTTCTGTGAGGGTATTGTGGAGGCCAAACCGGAGTAGGCGTGTGTTGGAAGTGTAGGTCGGGAGGCCTAAGGCTGCTTTGTAGGTCTTGCGGATCAGAGCGTCCAGCTTGTTAGCTTCCTGTGTCTTGAAATTGACGAAAGGGCAGCTGTATGTAAGGCGACTGATGAGGAGGGCTTGAACGAGTTTGCAGGTGTCGGATTCTTTGAGGCCGTAGGTAGAGCCGCGGATGCGCCGAATGAGGTGCGTAAGTTGGGTGATTGTTTGTGGAGCTGTGGGAGAAAAATTGCGCCGGAGCCGTCGTAGTGAAAAGGAACGCTGAGTACCCGAAGGGTGGTGACTTGGGGAATGGGAGAGCCGTGGATGGTCACTTGTGGGTCCGGGGTGGCGTCTACTGCAGAAAAAAAAATTCACTGTTGTCTGCTGCCGCCCGCGCCACTATTTGGCGACATTTTGTGGCGGCATATTCAGAATTCAACGGCAACAGTAATGATTGATTGATTGATTGATTGTAGGGTTTTACGCGCCGACGCAACGCAGGCGATGAGGCACGCCGTAGTGGAGAGCTCCGGATTAATTTAGACCACCTGGGGATCTTTAACGTGCGCCGAAATCTCGTACACACGGGCGTTTTTGCCTTTCGCCTGGCAACAGTAACGAAAGGTTCCACTAGATAGGTTCCACGTTCTGCTTGGAACTTACGTGGATTAGGGCAACGTGGTTCTATAAACGTTGAGATAGGGCGCCTCTATTCACGCGCGTCTCCGCCGTACTGCAGCGCTGGCATCGAGGCAACCGGCCTGGGGCAGTGGAACGCGGTAAATTTAAACTGGCGTGAGCAAACCTTCAGCGTGTTTACCTTAAGAGGAGCGCGACGCAAGAGGGATAACATAAGAATAAGAGGTGAGCGGGGAAGCGAAGGGAGGCATTTATTGGCAAATGTCGACAACGACTACCGTCTTTTGTCGACATTTGCGAAGAAAGGAGCAGATGCGCGAGCAATTTTTTTTTTTTAACGGAAACAGATTTTTGTTTTCTGCGTGAATTTCGGAAACATCAGCCTTCGGAGAGCTTAAGTAGGTCGAAATATTACTGCCTTTTAATAACGCTTCTGCGCGCGAATACACTCCTAAAAAAACTGAACACAGTTCCACCCAGCGTGAAATCTGCTGACACAGCGGAGCTGTGTTTCTCTTGTGTCGAGTAGAGCAACTTTTATTGAAACGGGACACCGCTGGTCTAAACAGGGGAAGATGAAGGTTAGAGGGTAGTAAGAGCACTGGGACATGCAGTAGTACCGCTCTTGGGTTTCACTGCGTTACTTCTTCTTTACGCTTATCTTGAAATACGTTCATCGCAACTGCTTGGCCAGGCAAAGTAGTCCATCGTGAAAAGGACCGGTGAGACCTCCGCTCAGACAAGTCGTGCCAGACCGCTCTTTAGGAAATAAAGTGCTGTTTGGTGGATTATTTCTGTGTCAAATTGTTGGGGGGTCAGGGTGCGGTTGTGGTGCTGTGAATGTTCGGTGTTTACCAAAAGTAGGACATGACCAAACGAGGTGAGCGAGGTTTGCTGAGGTACCCGTATGGGCGTCTTGGGGGAAAATGGGAAGTGTACCATCTAACGGTGCATTTCAGGTGTGGAGACTGCGTCGGTGAGAAATTTGTTGACAAAGATTTCATTGGAACGTGCTAGCGGTGGTAAAGCGCTCAAATATCCTGCTGGAATTCTGTTTTTCAGGCGGTCTCTTGGGTCCTTATACCGGTGGAGTCGCATCGCCGGTGGGGGCGTAGGCGGCCATGTCGGTTTTTCGTCAGGCGCCAGTGGAAGTTGTAAATGTGCACTCTCCTGTGCGACCTCATGGGCCGCCTGTTTGCCCGAGGAAGATAGTTCAGGGCCCAGTACCCAGTCAATGCGGACGTGTTTTGTTTCGTTGCAGAATTTGCGCTTGGTATAATATCTGATGCGCCAGGGGATTTGTGGTCTTTTAAGATCTTATTGCTCCCAATGCTTCATGCGAGTCTGTGAGGATACTAAAAATGGCGGCAGGGGAAAATCAGTATCATACGCAAGGAATGTCATGACATGGTTGAAAGCAGGAAGTTCTGCTTAAAGGCTCGTGGCATGGTTGTTGAACATGGTGTGATACCCCGAGAGGGCAGGAATCTCCAAGCATGTCCGGTCCAGTTCGATGACATTCAAGCTTACGCTGGCGCCTGTGTAGATGTCAATTCTGTTTTCGAGTCTTGTCGTGTGAAGGCGTCAGATGCGTTGCTGGCGGAGTGCGGGATTGTTGCGCCCAATCGGCTTGCTGTGCGAAGTGGTTACGACTTCTGGTCGACTCCATGTATCAAGTGGGGTGGGGAACGTGCAGGGCGTTGGTGGGCTGCGCACGTCCCATGCAGTGAGAGCATGTCCTTGGTGTGTTAAAGGACGTTTGAATTCAGCCTGCGCCTTGGCTTCGTTGACGATGTCCTCAATGGGAGGAAGGGGAACTGCCTGTTTGAATGTCTGGTTTGGTGTGTGCTTCGGCGAACCACTGATGGTTAGAAGGGTTGCCCTGTGCAACACTTGGGGGGGCTCTTGTGTGGCTTTCGTGGAGTTCATAGGCGAGAGCGCCGTACGTAAGAGTGCTTACTGTGACAGCACTGTCCATAGTCGGTGTGGCCTTTTGGGTTGCTCCTCCGTACTTGTTCGGAAGTCTGTGGATGGTGCGCAGCAGACTCTTCAACTTCTGCTTCAACCTCTGGAGCCATATTCTAACGTTGTTCTTTGTTCCGATTGGTACGCCGAGGGGGGTAATGGGTTCTGTTGCGGCTGGTATTTCATGATTTTCTATAACTTGTACGACGTCGGATTGATCAAGTGGTTTGAAGCCGAATACCACCAAGAGCTGGTCTTTTCAGGAGTGAGCTGGAGTCCCAGGTCGGCAAGAGTCAGCTCGAGGCTATGTGCCGCGGCTTGCAGTTCTACTGTTTGGTTCTCATGAGAGTCGAAGTCGGCCGCTTCAGTGCAAATTGCGACGTCGTCCGCATACATGGTAAAGCGGGCAGCCGTGTCGACTTCCAACTGTCGTGCCACCCTAGTTATGGCTAGATTGAATAGAACTGGTCCCAAAATTTTGAACCTTGAGGGACCCCGCGGTGTATGTAATCGGAAGTGGGTTCCCAGCCAGGGTGTGAGCCATAGAGTCTTATAGGTTGGGCTTATAGGAAGACTTGTATCCACTTTTGAGCTCTTGCACTCGGATACGCCTTTGCAAGTTCCTCGAAAATGACTTTTTGGCTGACGTTGAAAAACGTCTTGCGTAAGTCAACGGCCACGAGAATGTCTGGGTTTCCTCATGCGTAGTAGGAACGGTTGATGACTCTGCGCAACAGCCAGAGGCTGTCGTGTGTGCTCAAGTTGGGACGAAAGCCTGTTTGGTAGGGGTGGAAGTGGGGTTGCACATACTACAAATAGTGCATGAGGCAATTGTTAATTAGTCTCTGACTTACCACGAGCGCTGACTTACAACTGGCTTTATTTTTCGGCTTGTCACATATATATGCTGACAGTCAAAAATACAAGAAAAGCAGAAATAACACGAAAGCTGGAGATGACCAAACAGGTGGTCACGCTTCACCGACGCCGTGTCCCACAAACACTTGCTGAACTACGGTGGGAGAGATTATTAATCTCTTTCTGCGTACCCTCCTTGTCCCTCCCGCAGAAAGAGATTAATAATCTGTCCCACCGTAGTTCAGCAAGTGTTTGTGGCACATGGCGTCGGTGAAGCGTGACCATCTGTTTGGTCATCTCCAGCTTTCGTGTTATTTCTGCTTTTCTTGTATTTTTGACTGTCAGCATATATATGTGACAAGCCGAAAAATAAAGCCAGTTATAAGTCAGCGCTCGTGGTTGCTACTTTCTTCTTGTTGTGTTTGGTCTGTGTTGCGCTGTTCCCCTATTTGTGAGGACATATACCTGTTCCTCGTGGCACAATTATCGCAGTTTCGCGGGCGCCTGATGGTCAGATGAAAGCACAGAACTTCAAGAGTTTGTTGATACCTATTAAGTGCAATGCACTTCTTAAGCGACCCTGAACCTGCGTCCACCGGCGATGTCCGCGCACGTGGAGATGGGTGCGCGCAGCCTGGCCGCTGATATGGCACATACCCACGTGGGGGATTGGCCAGGAATCTCCTCGTCTTCCTTGGCAACGGGGGGAGATGGGCGCGCGCAGCCTGGCCGCTGACATGGCACATACCCACGTGGGGGATTGGCCAGGAATCTCCTCGTCTTCCTTGGCAACAGGGGGAGATGGGCGCGCGCTGCCTGGCCGCTGACATGGCACATACCCACGTGGGGGATTGGCCAGGAATAGGGCGTGAGAAGGGCTAATGCACCCGCTTAAAGGAGTACTGACACGAAATTTCAAAGCTGAGATCCGCTCTAGCAATCAAGTACAACGACAACACAAATAGGTGTCTGTGAATAAATTCATCTTTCTTTCTTTGTAGTTGTGTGTGTGTGTGTGATCTCTCTTTCGCGAACATTACCGAACCGCGCAAATTCAACTCGTGCATTCGCACTTTCACATTCTTCCCCTCGGGGAAATGCGGGGAATTTTTTTATAGGATTCCGCGCTATTAAACTGCTTGTTCAATTAAGAAACACGGAGTCGATGTGGAGCCATCTAGGCGCTCGCCCGAGAACGGCAGTATCGTCGCCGCACAAATTCTACGGTTCGCGCAAAGAAATAGGCACCTAACCGTCAGCGGCGCGCGGCTCCCTCCCCTCGCCCTCCCCTAGCGGGAGGGAGATGAACCCGCCCCTACGAGACCGCTGCGGACTCTATCGGTGGGTCTGGGAACCAGTTTCTGTGAGGCATCCGGCAGAGTAACGTTGGCCGGCAGGTCTTGGAAGCTGCTGTGTGACGCACGACATTCAGCAGACGGACAAAAATGCTCTACCTGCAACAAATCTGTTACAAAAACAGACACGCACCTCTGCCAGTCCACCGTAGAGGACCCTCTTCTCGCCAGGTGCCACATCGACCACGTACAGGCTTGCGCCGATGGTGGTGACGCCGAGGCAGACGCCGCAAGCCACCCTGGCCCCAAGCAGCACGTACAAGTGCGGGGAGGCCGCCAGCACGGCCCAGGAAAACGACAGCCCCAGGGCGCACACCAGAAGCGTCGTACGGCTGCCCAAGAACCAGAGGGGAAGCCCTGCGGAAGCACAGTTCCGCCCCTCCGGCTCTTAACTGCGGCTACGGTAGAACACGCTTACGTTAGCGACAGAGGCTCCGCTTAGCGCTCCTCAATGAGGGCCCATGGTATAGAAGAAAGTGGATGCATGTTTCCACGTAACGTCTTTTAATTTTGGGGGACTTAGAACGTAGTCATAACAGAACTGTACCGATATAGCAATCCGCATACTGCGAGCCTCCTCTCGTTTAGAACATTAGCAGTGGCTTAGCTCGGCTATGCCAGGATATACGTAGCGTGAGCTGAGGTTCAGCTGGTTATTATTACGTTTCTTTCTTGTCTAGGATTAGCTGATTATCATGCTTACTGCTGCTAAAACGATTTCCAATCCAATCCAATTCAATCCAGTCGTGGCGGCGGCGGCGGCTCCGGCGTGCCAGCTGTGCGCCATGAGACGTCACTGCTCCTCGCGCATGCGCAGCACGGCTCTCCAGGAGCCACGCGAAACTGCTCAACCTCGGCCAGTGTAGCTCACACTACAAAAAACATCCCACCACTCGATCGATATGCCACGGCTTCGAACGGGACTTGCTTCAGATTTGCTATCAGCATCGTTCCCTCGGCGTTAATGCGAAACTCGGCCACGTAGCACGTTGTCTGCTAAGGGAACCTGTACAAAAGGTTGATTGGAGGCTTCTTCACTTCCTTTCGAGTTCGGAGGCACTGAAAGCTGTAGCAGTTGCTATAAAGCACCGGAACTCCGTGATTAGGTCACAGTAGCTGATGCTCTATAGACGGTTATCCTTTTTGCATAGTTTTTTAAGCAGGATATCAAATGTTTTTTGTTGCTGCAATGAAACGAAGCCGGCCAATAGCAGCGAATTTTTCTCAGAAGATAAGAGGAGCAAGAAAGGTTCCTCAAAGTTTTAAGAGCGCGGGAGAGAACAACCGATCTTTAGAACGAGCGTCTACGTTTGTACCCGTATGCTGAGCCCTGGTACTTGGCTCGCTTACATGTTTGGCCGCCACATGTAAACGCGACAGGACGTGTTTACTCCCGCCTCGTGGCTATGGAAGGACGATAGAGAGTACGTCAGGGCTCCCTAAGCGAGAATAAATCCACAATCCACAATAAGAAGGCCATCATGAGCCTGTTCATCCAGGCATAATTTCATTGTGAAGTTCACCAGAACCTTATTCAATGTAAGCATGCATATCCAATTACTGCCATGGCAGCACGTGCATTATAAGCTCCCATATCCTGCGGTACTTAATTTAGAAATTCCAGGAACGTAAATGACGTTAGAGTGCCGTACAGAATATGAGATTGATAAACGTAGCGCGGTTTATCAGCCAAACACCAGCTCGTCAGAGACTGAGTTTGAGCGCTCCCTTCCCTGTGCCACTGCTAATCGATGCTGTTTTGTGCTTCTTGGTCCCGTAATCCAGCAGTCTTGCTCACTGCCGTGTATAATTCTTAACTAATATGCGGATAATAAAAAATTAGTGCCCTTCCACTCTGTGAAGAAGGATGAGCTACAAAGCTGGACGCAGTACACGAAATGCACGAAACAAAACACGTTTGTTTGTCATTTGAAATCGAGCAATTAGCACTTAGCCCAATGAACCTTTGAAGGACTCGATACTTATTCTAGTGGACAAACATGGCGCTGTCTGTACCCCTACCGCGTCGTAGGGCGTCTTACTGTCTGCGTAACCTGACAACCCAATAAAAATCCTCTCGACCGCAGATGAGACCGGATAGTCCGCATGGGGGCGGTGGACGTACGTTTAAACCTCCCGCCAGGACGACGGAGATGTCATCAGTGAGGGCATGAAACCTATAATTTGGCGTGCACGCCCCCTCCCCCCCCCCTCCTTTCCCTCCACTTCCAACTTGTTCCTGATGAACCGGCAACCGGCAACCAAGGCACCGCCGAAATTGCCAATCTTAAACCCTTCAAGCTGAACAAGAAATAGTCTCACGCCGACGTTGCTGTTCAACCGGGAGATATTCCCAGCTACTCGGCGAGCCGGAACTTGGAGCGGAAGTGGTGGTGGCAGTGGCTTTCTGTTCACGAGTACAGATTCCTGGGCGAGTTGGTGTTGCATTGCAGAAAACTTCATAGCGCGTGCGGACAAGTACAAGAAAGCAGATACACCACGGAGCGCCACTTTCAACTTCGGAGTGGAAAGATGCGCTCCGTGGTGTATCTGCTTTCTTGTACTTGCCCGCACGCGCTATGAATTTTCTGCAAGGTTTTACGTTGTTTCCGCACGTATTCGCGCTTCTGTTCCGGCAGACGCTCCATCTATATCCCCACTGTTCTTCCTCCGAGCGTACGACACACGCCTGTCCTAAGGCAGTTCAAACCTGGAAGACCTAGAGCTTTATTCTAGTGTACAAACATGTGGCTGTGCGTTCCCGTTCCGTGTCGTAGTCATCTCACTGTCTGTGTAGCACCCCAGCCCAAACGCAAACCGCTCGACCATTGAGGGCAGCTGACCTGTCAGGTCCCATTAAGCCGCGATATTCCACATTTAAATTTTCCGCCAGCACAATGCGCATGCCTTAACCCGCCGCGGTGGCTCAGTGGCTAAGACGTTGCACTGATGAGCACGAGGTCACGGGTTCGATTCCGGCCGTGGCGGCCGCTTTTCTGATTGAGGCGAAAAGCAAAAACGCCCGTGTGCACGAGATTTCGGCGCACGTTAAAGATCCCCAGGTGGTCAAAATTAATCCGGAGACCTCCACTACGGCGCGCCTCATCGCCTGCGTTGCGTCGGCGCGTTAAATCCTACAATCAGTCAATCAATCAATGCGCATGCCATCGGTAGCGGCATGAAGACTGCCTGTGCATGCAAGCCCACCTGCTTTCACCCCCAATTAGCGCTCGCATCAACCGGCAAGCGGTGATGGGCGCGTGCTTAGGCGCGAAATACACGGGCGAAAATGTCGCGCGGAAAGTCTTTCATGCTGAAAAAGAATTATGGGCTCACATCGGCGGCGTTCAAAGTGGGCAGGTTGTTCTGGTAACGCCTGATAAGGGCGCTACCACCGTTATCAGCCTATTGCGCAGCTGGTGAAAGAGGCATCGTCGGTGGAGAGGTGAATTTAGTTGTGCAAGCGGTGCCGATTGGCGGTGGCGAGGAGAAGCGCCGCAGCGGAGCCGAGTAAATCTGCTTCACCGGAATGAAAACTAGGGGGGGTTAGACATAAACTGCTTTGCAGTAAAATGTGCTTCGGGCTTTTTTCATGGCCATTCGCGCGTAGTGATGCCACATCAGGCAATGCTATACACAGAGCGCTAATAATATGACTAGCGGGCGAGCCGAACGAAGCGGCCGTGAACTTTAATATTTTCTCTAGCGTCAACGAAACGCATCCCGCTAATCTTTTATGAGATGTGGTAGGGACAAACTAACTGAAATTAGCGCGGATAACTAGTCCAAACATAATAGCCGCTCACTAGCGATCATAAGGATTAATTCTATGCCAGGGTTAAAAAGTGCGCAGTTATACGCAAATTACAGCTATCGAGATAGAGGAGTAGAAGTACTGACTGTAATGAAAGATGTTATACGGTGACATGATTAAGTAAATCTCGGGTTGCTTAAGTAAGAAAATTTCAGAAGTTGTCCGGGTGAGAAAAGTTTAGCTTATAAGCTTCTCCATTCCCGCTGCGGTGACTCAGTGGCCAAGGCGTTCTAATGAACCCAATGACGCCACTTCGATGCCGATCACAGAACCCGTTTTTGATGGATGCTAAAAGCGAAAACGCCCGTGTGTCGAGACAGGTCCTTAGGTGTTGCAGATTAATGCGTAGCCCTCCACTACGGCTCACCTCATATCCCAGGTGTAGCTCGGGCGCGAAAAACACACCAAATTTGAGAACTTCGGCTTCTCGTTGTCAAACCAATCTAAGGGCAATATTTGCTCCAAAACAACCCTGCGGCCCCCGCACTCGGGCTTTATGCCGTGGTTCTAACAATGGCTTTCGCAGTTTGCGACGGAGTTTCATGTTGTCGGACATTCCAAATGATTGATTGTAAGGTTTAACGCACCGACGCAATGCAGGCGATAAGGCGCGCCGTAGTGGAGGTCTCCGGGTTAATTTTGACCACCTGAGGATCTTTAACGTGCGCCGAAATCTCGTACACTCGGGCGTTCTTGCTTTTCGCCTCGATCGACCGGGAATCGCCGCGTCCTCGTGCTCAGCAGCGCAACGCCTTAGCCACTGAGCCACCACGGTGGGTAAGACATTCCAAATGACAAAACACACACAGACACAAGTGGACGAGTGCAACTTAATATTGCAGCGCCTCCAAGAGCAAACAAAGCTGCTTCCAAGCAATATCACGACCTCTGAAGCTTACAATGAAAGCCGGTGAGCGGATCGAGCGGATCTGAAAGTCGCCAAGCACGCTGCGTAAAGTTTCCCGTATGGGTAAAAACTCACTAGGCCCCCAGCTGCATCAAAACACCCAGAGAAGAAACTGACGATTACCGCACTCCCTAATGCGAAATTTCTGCGCAGCGCGAACTGCAGGCTTCTCGGCCACGGCGTCTCAGGAGCGTGGTCAGCGAACGCACGGCGGCGCACGCGCTTCTCTGTCGTTATCGCGCAGCGCATCGCCGCCGCCGAGCATGTTGCTGTTTATCGTGTTTGAACCTCCCGCGCAAATGTCACGTGGTTCGGATAAGCCACGCAACGAGGAGGACGCGAAGCACATCGACCGGTTGCCTCACTCGTTGTTCAGCATTCGCTCCTGCGGGCTGCAGTGCGCTGAGGCAACCCTCACTCGTGGGTTCTCTCGACGACAGCGATGGTAAGCCTGTGCGTCGGCGGCGCGAACTACGTCTCAGGAAGTGAACGCGCCATCGTCTAGTGCACGACGACACGCAATACTATGGCGTCATCTCCCAGCGCGTCGACACGGCCCAGCATGTATCACTGTCTCCTCCTCACACTTTCGCCATGTGTCGCCGCAGGAAAGCGCCCTCCCGCTCACACACTCGCCGGAGGTTCCTCCTCCGTTTTCTTTGTCTTGACTGCCTCGTTCGGTCACTCGGTTACGAGGACATCGTTGACGCCAAACCACAGTAGCGGGCGCCAAAGTGCTGAGTAACAAAATGCCTCGTTCAGGACAGGGCATAAACTTGATCATTGCAATGCGACAAAACGTGTGTGAGGGCGTGGCGGCGTCACCATTTTCCAGTAAAGGCGTCGCATGTAAAAAATTGGCCGGGTATCTGCTCACTCCGCTGCAAATTCCGTCAAACGACGACAGTACTCTGCAGCCCCTGCTACGTAAATGCCTCTTTTGAAGACGATAGTCTTTCGTGGGCTACTTAAACCCAGAAATTTTGGTCTGTCTGTCTGTCTGGGACTCGATTCAGCCACCGGGCCAAAGTGAAACGAAGTCTACGCAATAGTCTTATATACTCACAGCGAAATCGAAACATCTAAGTCCGGTTTGTATGTTAATACTTGTCTACGTTGTTGAGCAAGAACAAGACATTAAGCAAATATGAGGCGAAAAATTACTACACAAGGGGTATTTACAGTGTCCCTTTATAAAAAAATCCATAGATGCTTGATTTTTGCGAAATGAAATACTACATCTACTGCAGAAAAAAATTCACACTGTCGCCTGCTGTCGCCCGCGCCACTATCCTCGGTATTCACTGGCGTGGAATGCATGCAGGCAACCAAGTGTGCGCCGCCATATCTGTGGCCAAGCGTCTGATGCTAGGCGACGTTGTGCGCACGGCCCGCAGGTCAGGCACCCCTCTTCTCCTCCATGCAACCGTGTGAGTGCGCCCGTGGCCGCCCGGGCCGTGGCCTCCGCGATCGGCTACCGGCGGTGCGGCGCCGGCAGCAAATCGCGGAGGCCACGACGCGCCGTCACTCGTTACGTCGGGATCAGCTGGATGGCGGCACTTGTCCGTGCTAAGCACGACTGTGAAACACATGACCGTGTTTCACGTTACGAACTATTCGCCGAACACGAAGTATTGCGTCGAGTGCTGGATGGCGGCACTTGTCCGTGCTAAGCACGAAGTCCTGTGAAACACATGACCGTGTTTCACGTTACGAACTATTCGCCGAACACGAAGTATTGCGTCGAGTTCACTGTGAGTGCGATTAATAACATCTCTGTTGGCGCCACAGTTTAGAATCGGTTTAGAACGGAGCAGATGACGCACGCCGGTGTCTTTTTTTTTTTTTTTTTTTTTTTTCTTCGGCGTGCGGCTGCAGTTTCCCAGGCTGCGCCGTGTCCGTGGAGTAGTATTAACTCTATGGTCCGTGGCGCATCGGCCATGTATGTGGCCGTTTCCAGTGTTGCCAAGCGAAGAAATTGACCGCTAAACTTTTCAACAAATACCGTCTATAGCTTCTGGCGGCATTTTAAGAAATCAAGCGGCAACAGTTACGAAAGGTTCCGCGTTCTGCTTGGAACGCACGTGGAGTAGTGAAACGCGGTTCTTGAAACGTTGAAGTAGGACGCCTCGATTCACGCGCGTCTCCGCCGTACTGCAGCGCTGGAATCGAGGCACCCGGCCTGCAGCAATGGAACGCGGTAAATTTAAATTGACGTGAGCAAACCTTTAGTGTGTTTACCTTGGAAAGAGCGCGACGCAGGAGGGACAATATGAGAGATGAGTGGGAAAGCGAAGGGAGGCATTTAGTTGGCATATATGTCGACAGACTATCGTCTTTTGTCGACATTTGCGAAGAAAGGAGCAGATGCGCGAGCAATCTTTCTCTCTCACGCCCGCCCCTCACGCTCTTTCCCTCCAGTTTCGTTCACGCGACGATAAACACAGTAGAGGTTTGCACAAGTTAATTCAGCTTTGCCGCTTTCCACTGCTCGCGTCATATACTGGAACCTTTCATTACTGTTGAACTTTGAACACTGCCACGATGCACGTGCCTCAAGTGCTTTTTGTATTTTGAGGTCAAAATAGCTCTTTTAAGGCGTATCTTGTAGTTGCTATCGCAAACACCAAGAATCCGCGCATTTTTAATTAAAAGAACTCTGTAAATATTACTTATGTGTTCATGTGCTGCCTCAAATATGGCTAATTTCTTTTTGCTCAGAAATGTTGAGTGTGAACATTGCCGCCAGGTTATGTTGTTTGGAAATGTTTCGCTATATAAACGTCGAGTTCAAGAATTGATTGACTTTTTGGCCGTGCGGCTGAATCCAGGGACAGACAGAGAGCCAAGCTGGCAGACCAGAATTATTGCCTTTAAGTAGCCAAGAAAAGAAGAAAGTCTTCAAAACATCTCAGTAGAAAGACTGCGCAGCTGCGCCATTCATACGTCGGTGAATATCACTGCAATACCCCCTCCCCTTTCCACGACCACCAGCTAGTTTCTCCGCACAGCCGCTCGCGTCTGCGGTGATGCACGACTCGTGGACTCAGCGCGAGGCTGGTCCAGATTGCACGACCTCGTACTTAAACCTAGCAGACGTGTGGCCTGCGGCTGAATCTTGCCAATTCTACGCGCTGAAGCTGTATTTGGGCTATGAGGGGCGCCGCAGTGGACCGCTACAGGATAGTTTAGATCACCCATGCGTCTTTGACGTCCACCGAAATGTCTTTCACCGTGGCCCTGGCCGAGCGCGCGTACTTGGGCTCAGCAGCACAATGCCTTAGCCCCCGAGCCGTTGTGGCGGGTCCCCGGCTGACCTTACTGGCGTCTAAATGCACAAAGGAGCTGCCCTGAGTGTTGCCCTTTCCATCCGGTTGTGCTATGCCAATTTATTGCATCGAAAATGTCTACTTCCTTCTAGTGTTTACAGCAGCTACATTATTATGATGGTTGTGGGAAGGGAAGCGAAAGTAATATCAGCTCACAAATGCAAGCATCCCTAAGGAGCTTTACTTGAGTTGTAGAGTAAGTTAGCGCTTAGTAGCTCCCATTTCTTGCTCATGTTGTGTCTACTGAAGCAAAGCGAAGTAGTGTAGTATACGGGCTCCAAGCACCGTGAGTATACGGAGGGGAGACCGATGACCAAGTTTCGAGGGAGTTGATTCAGATGGGAGGTCACAAAATTCCGGCTGGAATTCAGAGAAACGTTGTTGTTCTGTTTCTTTGTAAAAGAGCGCACAAACAGCAGACACACGAAGACGAAGAATAAGCAGGACGAGCGCTCATCCTGTCTATTCGTGGTCTTCACGTGTGTACTTCTTGTGCGCACTTTTACAAAGAATCATGAACCAACTCACCCAACAGCAGGTTTTGTTGTTCTATTCTATTCCACAGAATGATTTTTGTGGTGCTTTATGTAAATTCATTCCGAAGATCGGCAATTGTTCACGTATCCGTCAAAAAAAGTTGTGGAAATAACGCCACCGACTCGTTCAACGTAACCGGGTGCATGGAAAACTACTTGCACACCAGTCGCGTGGCGTCCGCTGCGTATGGGGGCGCCGCGTACTAACCGGACAGTAGCGCGCCCACGGCTGCGCCGATCAGCAGCACGTCGGCGGCCCAGCGGTTCTGGGGCGTCCTGTGCTCCAGGTCGTACCAGGACTCGCGCTCGATGGAAGCCATAGCAGAGGAGGCGAAGCCCAGCGTCGTGCCAGCAGTGCAGGGCCCCAGACAGGCAGCCAGCATGGATTGCACGTGGCGACCCCGGGTCACGTCACTGTCGAGTTGGGAAACCGGACTGTTGCCCGCGGCACCGTGCTGCAAGTTCCGCAGCTCTTGCATGGCCATGTTTTCCGGCGAATCGTCGTCCTCCGCCAGCACAGGCACCATCGGTGCCGTCGAGACTATCACTGACTCGGCCTGGGACGGCGTAGCGGGCGGTACCACGGACGAGGTACCCGACTCGGCCTTAGACGTTGTTTTCGACGCCACTTTTGAGGCGACTTTCGACGTCGGCTTTGAGGACTCCTTCGAAGAGCCTTTCGTGGAGCCCTTGGAGGACGCCTTGGAAGAGGTCTTCTGGGCGGCCTTGGAAGATGCCTTTGAAGAGGCCTTCGACGCATCCTTGGAAGGGGGCATGGTGACTGAACCCGCTTGCTGGGACCTGGGTTATGCATGCAAGTCGCAATGTCAGCTTCGGGTGCGAGAGCATGTTTCTAGTCTGAGAAATGCAAACTGGTCGAAGCAGATACAAACCAGAAACCCCAGCCAAACAGCGTCCAGTGCATTTGATTTCACGTACCACTTCATTGTTTATCGAACAATATGTTAGGCACCAGCGAATAGCTAGCCTTGAGCAGGTGATGAGGCCGCCCCAGCAGCCTGTAATTAGCGCTGCAGCCCGGTGACGGTAGCTGAAGCGCATTGCTAAATTTAGGGGTTAAATATTGATATCTCCCTCTTTTTTTAATCTTTGCAACCATTTAATTCATCCGGCGGTTATTCTTACAGCGTGTTCTTAAGACCAGATAAAATTGAACAGAAACAGCAGCATGTTTTAAACTTTTTTCAGCACCCCAAAACATTTGAGAAAAGCTTCAGCATACGCGTCCAGTCCTTAGCTTTGGCTGCCGCAAAATATGCGAATAAAATATTGATACGATACGACCATCAGTCAACTTAAAACTCGCTCAAAACATTTTCTTCTTTTTCTTCGCAGTCTTCCAAACCGGGGAATTTTGTGTGCGTGCGCGTGACTGCTTGTACGTAACGTCGCGCGCTACTGGCCGGCTTGCTTCGAGTTTCAACAATGAAATCATCCGATGGCTGCTTTCAACAAAATCTCAACAAAGACAAGAGAGAGACAAAAGATGTCTGCTGCATCAAGTCAATCACAGCGCTTTCTGTGCTGTATGTAATTAAACAATCGCAGCGCTTTTAGGCACGAGCGATAGAAAGCGCTTGACACCCCCGATGCAGTGCCCATTTAACGCAAGAGGAATATAGAAGCGCTGTTCTCGCCCCGTTTTTCGAGTTTTCGAGGTCCCTCTAAGCAGAACAAAAATTTAAAAAAAGTAGCCGCCAGTTTTTTGTTAATTTTTACTCATCGTTTCTTGCATTCAATGTCAGCCGGTCGCCCAGTTATAATTATGTTTTGTTTGCCCTTAGGTATCCAATCCTTCATAACCTTTGACATTCTGGGCATTTGTAAAAAAAATGCAAAAAGTCCCTTCTACATCGCCAAACCAGCTGTACGCCTCCTACTTATTTTAACAGTGAGAAAAAAAGAAAATAACTTTTAGACAGTACGGTTTGCACTCCCGTAACAGCCAGACAATTCTGTAGTTATCAAGAGCTTCGACCACTGCAGTAGCCGATGTTTCGTTCAGCTGAGGGGGGCTAAATTTATGCTTCGATTATTCTAAAATCTCTTGACAGTTATCTCTGTATACCATCTCTATACGTATAAACTCCGCGAGACATCTAGCAATGAAGACAAACCCTCCGATGTGCGTGAATGACCCCGGCCGCCAATTCTACGGCGCAGGAATTTGGAATATAATAAATGGAGCACTTCAGCAAACATATATCTGCCCTAAAAACAACTACCCGATAATATCAATAATTGTACGTATAGACATGAAAAATATTAAAGCAAATGTTTATTACTTTCGTCCAGCGATTTCGTGGAAGATGCGCAAATGGCCTTTTGACCGGAAATGGACTCTCCCGTCAAGCCACCCCTCGAAGCGCATCGCGTGATTCACCGGGCCCGCTGTTAGCGCCTGCGGTCGCCATTGCCGCTGCGGCCGAGGCAGCCAACCACCCCCGCAGCTTCCCATGCATGCGGCGCTGGGTCGTTTCGGGCAACGTCAATCGTCTCGCGCCCGGCGAAGAGGAACGGTGCGTTCGCCATGAATGAACGCCGCGTTCGCCCCGCGTTGCACGGAACCGAAAGGCTTTGAGACATGGTCGGCAATACAGCTAAATCAAAGGTTTAGCCAAGCGAAGCCAAGACTCAACCAGACCAAGCCAAGCTTTTGCTTTGCATATATCCAAGGTTAGCTGAGCTAAGCCGCAGCCTTTTTTTCTCTCTCTCTCATTCGCCTACTCTCGCTCTGGAGCCAATCGCGAATATATCTTGGTGCAGCGTTCACATTCCTTAACCAGATCCAGAATAACTTTTGGTGCAGTATAGTGCTGTCAAGGTTGTGATAAATTAGACTACTTGCGTTCGCGTTGGGTCTGTTCTTGAAGGCCAGGAAGACTCAGGGAGAGATGCAGCTGTGAACGGCTGGCATGGACGCGTTCTTCTTCTTCTTCTTCTTCTTCTTCTTACTGCTGTGCTTATTTTTTTCCTGGCGCTCGGCATCCTGGCCTTTCGTCTGACATATTTCAAACCGAAAGCCGTAATCGTTAGGCCAACACATAAAGAAGACAGAAATTAACTGCGCGAGCTCGCCATCCTGCGTGTGCGAAGATCCCGAGGAAGATATTGCAGCTCACTGCAAGAAATGTAAGACAGTGCCTCGGTCGGATCGGATATCCTTGTGTAATGTCACGGGACACATAGGCGGGCAATGTCCCATACTGCCTGTGTTCAGTCAGAAGACGACGAAGACGACAAAATGTCCGTGTCCTGGGGCGCGCTCTCTCATGGTCGTCATGGACATTCTGTAAATAGGTCCATCGCATCTGCTTGTAAATAGACCATTTGCCCTCAACCATGGATCAGCTCATCACTACTGCCTACACGGAGGTTCTGCCAAAATTCAGTGTCGTTTGCGTGTGTGGAATAAAAACATTTTTTTACTCTCTGGCGTATTCAACATTTAGGGGGGATTTAATGCCCTACTTCCACCACTAACTAAAGAAAAAAAGATGGAAGCGCGTAAGCCTAAGAGGGCTAGGATTTAAGGAGAATTTTAACCCCCGAAGCTACCTACACCTTTGCCGCAAGAGTATGCGAATATGATGTGAACCGCTATAAAATCAGTTTTTAGTGCGTTCTCGTCTTGTACTGCCGTCTTTTCTTGACCCCATTCGTTTTTCATTTTTAAATCGCTTTACCACTCAGCTACGCAGCACCGATTAGCCCCCACTGATGCGCTTTTAACACCGCCTCCGCTCATGCCACTTGTTGCGGCACCAATTTAACTTGCTTTCGATACACTCATTTAGGTAAATCTGACGCCCACATTTTTTGGAAGCTGCGGGACATGCAGGCAACGCAGTTTTACACAGGTGCCGAGCCCGAGCTTTTTCGGGTTCGGTTCCGGGTTTGGTTCCGGAGCACCATTCCGTTCTGGTTCGAACCGGTTCAGGCGGGTTCGAATGGGTTCGGGGAAAAAAATGCAGGAGTGTTTTTTTTTTTTTTTTTGTTCCCTCTTTTAGGGCTGCGTTTCCACGTCTCTGTCACGACGGTATAAAAATAACAAATTCATAATGTAGGATTCGTTTTTTAAATGTTGTCACTTGGCCAGCTTAACTGTGCAATCGCCTGGAAAATGCTTTCCGCGGGAGGCTAACGATTAGAACACTTACTGAAGCGAAATAAAAGGTTCTCGGGACACTTCAAGCTGCTTACGTGTGTGAAAGTGAAAGCATTACTCTCTACGGCCGCAAGTTTATCTTTATGAATTGATTTTACATCGTTATTAGAATTAATTTTTGCTTTATTCATGGCTCATAAACCCACAATTGTTCTCATGAGGAAAACAACAGCAATGACTGTATACGTAGCCGCGCCCTCGCCGACCAGTAACGGTCCAAATGTCGTCTCCAAACAATGCATCCTCGCCGCAATCTTCTGACAGGCAGGCATGTAGCCTACTGGCCAGTGGGCAGCGTCCCGGTGCCACCGATGGCTGGCCAGATCCGGGTCGTTCTCCAATGCATGCATCTTCGCCGGAATCTTCGGTCAAGCTGGCGGCCTCCCTGGCATGCGGACAGCTTCTCTGGCAAGCACACGACCCTTCCGTCCACCAAGGTTTTTTGGTATCATCGAGTGGCACTATTTAACGACGCTAGTGCCATCGAGTGTGCATAGTATGTCCATCGAGTGTTCATTTTGTGACACTGGAACCATTACGTGTCGACATGCTGTGGTTCTGAGGCCCCCCTCCTCTTTCCACTGCCCCCCCGCGCACACACAGACGCACAAACTTGCACGTATACACGCACACGCACGTTCACCCACACACAACACACACGAACTACACAGCACACGCACGCACGCACATGATTTTCGCTCAATAAAACAAGTAATGCTTTTGTAGTAAAAAGAATGGTACGCCTGCTACGCTTTTTATGAACACTATACGGCAAATGAAACGAGAACACGAAAATATGAATCAAAACACCCAAAATTTGAAAAATACTGTTCGTTGAGGTCTAAAATGGAGCGCTATTGGCATATTCGGAAAGCCACATTTCCGGACTTTGTTTTTGTAACCAAGCCACGCGTCATTCTGACTTGTATGAAAAGAAATAGTGCTGTTTGCGTGTTTTGATAAATATTTTCGTGTTCGCGCTTCATTTGCCGCGTATTGTGCCTATAGCTTCAACGGCGCTTCAGCTTCAACGCAAGTGCCTCAGCAGTGCTAGAAGTCGAAAACTGTCCGACTTCGGCGACAGCCTCACCAGTCACGCATGGCAGGCGGTGTTTACAAGGACTTGATTCTCCCCACCTTCCACTTGCTAACAGGCCAGCTAGAAGGAAGTAACGGCTATAATGACTCACTGACGGTAGGGAACACTGGAAAGAGCAATTTTCCAATGAAGCTCCAGCGACAGGTGACAGCGATTGCCCGCTATAGTAACTTGGTGAAGCCACGTGTAGCGACAGTGGTATTCGAAGGCTGCAGAACGGTAGCACAAGGGAAAAGAAGGGGTTGAGTATTTCCTTCGCCTCAAATTAGTTGATGTCTTTTAGATGCGAAGCATCTCATGGTCGCGGCTATGTCCCTCCCTTGTCGTTGTCGTTGTTGCGCCGTCCACACCCCCACTGCGCATGCTCGACTTGCTGAACGCCCGGTCCTTTCTATCGCTCCTGGAGCGACAGTGTTGCCGGTGTCTTCCTGGGCCGGCACAAGACGAGCACGCTTCCCCTTTAAGGGCTCCTGGAGCGACAGTGTTGCCGGTGTCTTTCTGGCCGGCACGAGACGAGCACGCTTCACGCGCCTTCGACGTCTCATCGTCGTCGGCAGCGGCGTGCGTCGGCGAGTCTCGGCGGGCCGTAATTACAAGCAGCCCACAACCATCCAGTGAACGTGCATCAACCTTATCTTGAGCAAATTTAGGGTTCATCCGCTACAACAGCCCTTGACTTTACATTCCACAGGCCATAAAACCAAGCGGTAAATATAAAGGTAGCTACGTACCTCAACCTCACGGAAAGGATGATGATACGGTTAAATAAAGACAAACTCATACCACGTACAACGCTCTCTCTCTCTCTCTCTCTCTCTCTCTCTCTCTCTCTCTCTCTCTCTCTCTCTCTCTCTCTCTCTCTCTCTCTCTCTCTCTCTTTTTAATGCCTCTCCACTCTAACACCCCCCACCCCCTCCAATAAAATTACACGATATTCCCGCAGGGTAACCCTGAGTAGTATGCGAAACAGTTATGGGGTCAACGCAATTTCCCATTTCGTAGTTCCGGTAAGTGAAAAGTGTGGTAGTTACCATGGAAACCAAACGGTAAATATACCGGTAGCTACGTACCGCAACCTCACGAAAACGACGAACTGAAAGCTAATGGGCACTTGAATTGACCCCATGCCTGCTTCGCATACTACTCAGGGTTCCCCTACGGGAAGATGGTGTAATTTTTTTATTTCGTTTTTTTTTTCACTAAGGGTCCCTGTAGCACTTACCACCGACTATTCTGAATGTATTTTGGGGCAAAGTCCATTGTTCCATCAATCTCCTCCCTCAATAATTATAAAAAACCGTTCACTATCAGCGAAGCTACGCGAGATGAAAAATCGCGCATAATCGTTCCCTCTCAAATCGACCGTGAACTACACGACGAAAGCTGCACGCTCCATCCCAAAGGCTCGTTGCGTCTTCTTCCGCGGCAACCGATATATCGCAGGCAGTTTTCTCTTTTTCTCCGCGACATGCATGTGCCTATTTCCGGTATGGTGCAATAAAAAAGCAGGCATTGGTGCCTGCTCGCAAAGCAAGTGCTCAGGCTGGCAGGACGTTTTTAAAGCAATAAACGTTTATGTCGAATGGTCTGGTTGAAACGGAAGTATTGATTTCGTCACTCAAACTCAGCGCGCACTCGAAACACAAAATAAACACCAAAACTGTTCGCCCAGGTTGAGGCATAGAAGAGGCTGGTTCACAGCGCCGACGACGTCGGGTCGTCACAAGAAATGCGAGAAATAAACCGTGAAGTTCACCAGCAACAGCCAATAGGACAGCCACCGCTCTAACGATGTAGTTACAGTGGGTGCATAATGAGGGACATTGAAGAGTGCGCGTTTGGCTTTTCGGCGCCTTTCACAGTTATTTGTAAGCGTACCGCTTCATCACGTAAAATATTTGGCTCGGGTATACTCCTGGCAGTGTAATCTACACATCGCGCAAGTTTATTTGCACTGCTCAAAGCGTGTTGCAGAATCCATTCAGGTTACTTCTTAAAGGAGCCATGAAGACAAAATACAAGTTGGGTTTATTAAAAAGACGGCTTAGTCCCGATAACATTGATACCAATATCATCGCAATCTTCGAACAAATAGCGGAGATATTAAAGAAAATGTGTGAAGCAGTCGCGACCCCCTAGCCAATTTCCCGCAACTTTTCTATGACGTCACGGAACCTTGTTTGTGCGATTGGCGGCCGCCTAACTGACCTGTCGCGACGACACATGACTGGACATCTGTAATGGGGCCTCTAGTTCCATTTGACCGCATCACTTGAATGCTAACGTACAGTTACCGCACTGAAAATTATGTTTTATTGTTGGCCCGTATGACGTCATTCTTGCTCATAACACGTCACTGTGGCGCAAAATTTGAAAGTTTTAAATACTTCTTGCTTTTTTTTCGTTAAAAAAACATCTTTTGTGGCTGTAATGGAGCTGAGTGGGATACTGAATCCTAGTTCTTTCAAATTAAACGAAGTTGTATTTTCTCTTCATGGCTCCTTTAAAGACTTACCTTATATATATACTTGCCTAGAAAACCCTCGGATAATAAAAAAATAGGCATTGGGCAACCATTTATTAACTTCAGTGCGCTAGGGCAATATTCCGCTAGGCAGAACCTAGCTGCACAACACGCGCTTAAAGAAAGACACTTTATAGAATTTATATGGTCGTCACCTGGAAACATTCAGCTTTTTAAAGCAAAGTTTGCTACCTCTACCAGCCAACGGTTCTTTCGCGGCGTGCGGGGCAATCAACTCCCAACGCGGCGGAGGCGGTGGCGGGGTGGGGCGAGAGAGAGAGAGAGAGATAATACTTTGTTTTACTCAGGGAGCACGCTGTAGATGGTCCGGTGAAATTACCCAGCGTTCCCCGCGCGGAGGCGCTTGCTCGCGGGCAGGCGCATCGGCGGTACGGCTTTGTTGTCTGCTTTAGCGGCAGTTGTTTTGGACCTGTTTTGGCTCAGCTTGGCGTCCATTGCGCGCTTCCTTCAAACGGCTTTATTAACTTGTTCGACAGCACTTGGGTAATCCGCACCCGACGGAATTAAGTGGTCGTGCGGCAAAGATACGTTAAGTATTGGCTTGCAGGGCGAGAAAACAAAGCTTAGAGACCCCATACCGACATCTGGCCGATAGAGAAACGATACCTTTTGCGCAATGCTTGCCACGAATGGGACTCCGTTTTCTAAATGGGTGAATATCCATTCGGTTGTGTTTTACGAGGTATTACAAAAGGCGAAAGGGGAAACTGGTTCTAATAAATAACGATTATAAAGGTTCCCTCAGCTTTCTCGCAATTCTCACACTTACTAAGCTAACTAGTTTTAATCGGCAGAAATGGGAATCACTAGGCTCACATGCCGAATTGTTTAGGTGTCTGCGCTTGTGTCGCGCGATGGTGTAGCCCCGAGCTAGCACATCAGGATGGCTAGGTTCCGCTGTCTCACCCTTCAAAAGACGCTCCTCTCCGTTTTCTTTCTGCCGACGCACGGCCGGGCTACAGCGGCGGCGTTCGCCGCTCTATCCCGGCCGTGGCCGAGGTTGCTGCGTTCGGTACGCCGCCCCCGAGAACTCCAGGTAACGGCTGGCAGAATCTCTGGTTTCACTCTTTGTAGAGCCACGCGTGTGAATTCAAGTGACGTCGCATGGGCAATTGTTGTGGGTGTCGTTTAAAGCTTTGCTTTCCAATCACCTTCACAGCGTGGACTGGAGCCAATTTTAGATGCGACTGCATCTCATTCACTCGCCTTGTCCCTGCATCCGGCGTCGTCGGCGTTGTCGGCGTCCGCCCCTCCCCCATTCTCTTCGCCGCGTGAGCTGCGCTCTCCGCCACTCACCCCCTCTCCTCTCCGATAGCGAACACTCCCTCGCGAGGGGCATTGGATTGGATTCGAATGGATTGGCTTGGCTTGGCTTGGCTTGGATTGGAATTGGATTGGCTTGGATGGGATTAAAGTGGATTGTGTTGGATTGTGTTGCGTCATAGCCGCGGCAGGCGCACTGGCGCCGGCGCGTCCCCTCACCGTTATGCGCGCTATAAAACGCGGTGCCTGCGCCGCTCCGCTCCATCGTTCCAGCGCCGTTCCTCCGCTGTCCAACGCTGCAACGTGAACCCCCTATGCGTCGCATCTACACAGGGGTTCCCGCGAGGGGAGGTGGGAGTTTTTTTTTTCTTGTTTTTTTTTTCCACTGAAGTGATAAGGATTTCGTGTGAGAACACATAACAGTATGCTTAGATGCCTATTTTAGAGAAACCGATTTACCCTCGAGTGGCTTCGCAAAAAGGCACAGCCGTCAGTTCCGCTAGGTTGACGGGCCCGCACATATCCAAAATTTAGTGTACAGCGTTCATTTCATATTGAATCATAGCCGAGGAACCTAGGAACAATATGATTTTTTTAAAATTCCCAAAATAATTTTTAGCCTCAGTACAATCGTCTATATACGTTGTGTATACCTTTTTGACCAATAAACTGTAAATAATTGTAGCTTTCACAAAACTGCTGTTATGTGTTTGGAATAGCAATCTTTAAGCTACAATTTCATGCATAGCAACGCTAAATGTGTCCGCTAGCTCAAGAGAAAAAAAATGTTTTTGCGGAAGCACTCAAAATCAGCCGTTTTTCCGCCGTAGCGAAAGAGTTAACCGGCTCGCTAATTCCTCTAATCCAAATTAATTAACACACCAATCCCACCAATTCCCATTAGCTCACCCCCTCAGCCCAAGAATCCACCTCAGTCTAACCGCTAACCCGTATTCATTGGCTTTAATCCATGCGCCCCTTATATTAAAGGTGGATCAGGGGCGGTATTCCCGTGTTTTGTCCCTTTTGTGTCCCTTTCAAAAGTGTCCCTCTTGAGCGAGCCCTGATTCGCTAAAAGCGAACACCCGGATGTGACGCCATGCCAGCACGGCGGAGCTATGAGCCGTGGCTGCTCGGAGCAGACGATTTGGAGCAGACGATTTTTCGTCGCCTTATTGTTGGTTCGCTCGCGGAACAATAAACACATAAAAGATACTCTGATACGGTTTCAGTTCTTTAAAGTGCGTTTGCAAGAACAGTTACGGTGTTTGAATCAAAGGCCCACTGCTTAACCGGAAGTACGTCACGATGAAAGGGACGCAAAAGGGACGTTTTCAAAAGGGACAGTGACGAGAATACCGCCCCAGATCCGAGATAATATGGAAATACTATCGCATCTGCATTAAAAGTGAAGTTAAGAAGACCCTCCCCCCCCTTTTTTTTTTTAATTCTCATGCTCTCTTAGAGAAGCAAACAAAGGACACACAGTCACTGCCCAAGAAGGACCGGTGTGGAGAGGAGTGCGAGTGTTTGTGTCTCACTGCTGTTTGTATATAATGGCTTATGCAACCAGAATAAGTGGAAGGTGCGGATTTATTGTGGATGATGTCCCCGAAAACCTTTCAAGGGGGCGGGAACGCATTCAAATTGGCAGCACATTCAAAGCGTTACACAATTTTAAATACCACGCGCATAGAAACCGTGAAAAATAAGTCATGATATGTTGCCTGGGAATATACTATCTTGCTTTACTTATATTCTAAATTCAAAGGAAAAGTGGGCTGAATTCTAGTGATAAACAGTGACCATACGGCGCTGATAACTTGGTAAAAATTGGCCGCGTATCTGCTCCTTTCGTTGCAAATGCCGTCAAAAGACGATAGTCTTTGTAGACGTTTGCCACGGAAGTGCCCCCCTTTGCTTTCCCGCTCACCTCTCATGATGTTCCTGTACCGTTGCGCTCATCCCAAGGTAAACACACTAAAGGTTTGCGCAAGGCGATTTGAATTTGCCGCGTTCCACTGCTACAGGCCGGGTTCCTCGATGCCAGCGCTGCAGTACGGCGGAGACGCGCGTGTATGGAGGCGGCCCACTACAAGGTTTATAGAACCGCGTGGCCGTGCTCCATGTGCGCTACAAGCAGAACGTGGAACCGAGCTAGTGGAACCTTTCGTTGCTGTTGCCGCGTGATTTTTCATATGCCACCAGGAGGCGGCAACTTTCTGCAGTAGATGTAGAATATCATTTGTTATCGAAAAACCAAGCATCCATGAATTTTTTAAATAAAAGAACACTGTAAATATCCCTTGTGTACTAATTTCCTGTCTTATATTTGCGTAATGTCTTGTTCTTGTTCAATTAAGTTTACAAGTATGTACATATAAACCGGGCTTAGGCGTTTACATTTGGCTGTGAGTATATAAGACTATTGCGCAATATCAATCACGCTTTGGCCGGGTGGCTGAATCGAGTTACAGACAGACAGACGGACAGACGGATAGACAGACATACAGGCAGACCAAAATTTCTAGGTTTAAGTAGCCCAAGAAAGACTATCGTCTTTAAAAAGCGATTTGTTTATTACGACTTGGGATGGTTCTATGAGGATATGCAGAGCGTCGACGGAGGATGCTGCTGCGTTATCTCGGCAGCGTCTCCCGTTTTCCTCAGCAATGCTTCGAGAAAATAAAGTTTCTTTACCCGACTGCTCTGCTCGAAATGTCGAGTGTCTACGTACAAGCAGAGTCATTCAATGCATTGAAGGACTCTGGTAGAAGCTAAGTTACGGCGGCATTACTGCTTCATTGAAATTAAAGCACGAATCGAGTTCCAAGTATTTGCGCATTCTTAATGGCAAAATTAACACATTCAAGAAACTTTACTTGGAACTTTCATTCCTTATCTGCACCCAATGCGTGGGTAACATAAGAATCAATTACGGGAATGCACGAATGCGTTTTCCGAATGTGCAAATGAGTGTTTCAAATGAAACAAAAATTACATATAACGCTAATTTAGAGCCGACTACATTACATGAAAATCTTCTGCGTTTTCTGAGCACTGCAGAGATGAAGGCGGCAGATAAGTCTTCAAAGTTGTTAAGTTGTTAAATGCGGGGGCATGTTCCAAGTTTTAAATTCATTTGTAGCGTCAGGCTGCTTTTCAGATGCCCGATAAACACGGTTTTATATGAAAACTATATTGTAGTTCATTAGCTATTCCCACCGACCAGCATAACACGAGTGCAACGGTGCCATCGTGCTATTAATAAAGGAACCGAAGCTGTTCCGCAAACCTGCGACATCCGATGCCTTCACCGATGTAGGCACTGTAGGTGCACACTGCACATTCATTGCACGAGCTATAGTGTACTAAAAATTCTAGTACACTATACACGAGCAGTGGCGTGTTCAGAAGTTGGCTTCTTTTTTTTTTTTTTTTTCCTAACGGAATGCTACCGAACGTCTAGCGGGCACGTGGCGCATTCTGGTGGCCAGTTTCCATACCACATTTCCTCAAGTGCCTTTCAGTACGTGCGCTCGAATCGTAGCGCGATAATTGAAATATCTGAATCAAACATTCAATATGCGAGGCATTCAGATATCATTAAAATTTCATACAAATTGCATACAAATTGAATTTAAATTGCATTCAAATAGCGAGTAGTAGCTGTACTTTTGCAGGTTAAAAGTTGCAAAAAGTACCGCCCTTTCATCTTGCTTTATTGAAAATTCGGCTCGCTTAATTCATTCTCAATTTCCATGCCGTAATTGTGGTTTGATGTAAACATCGCTGGTGAATTCGTGGCTTGCAAATTTTGCACCTGAAATGTAAAGTTTCACCACGTATAAACGCGCGTTTCGGCACTGTGTTTTATTACTGAACGAACAGCATGTACATATGGAAAGTAGCGTAAAGTTAGCAATGTTAAGCCAGGAAACAGTAGTCAAAAGGCTATAGCCGGTTTCACGGTAGCAACTAAAACAAGGTCGAAAATTCGCTCCAATGAACGAATAGACTGATAACAGTACGAGATGGTGGAATAACCGCGAATCTACTAAAGTATGGATGGCATATTGTACAGTAAAATCTCGGTACAATGAACACCACATTAACGAAATTTTCAGATTAACGAGCATTTAAGAAATCCCACGCCGACTGCTTATAGTTTCAATGTAAAATAGTTTCACTACTATACGTACTTCAGAATAGCGAACTTTTCAAAATAACGATCATTTTATTTAGTTCCGTGCCATGTTAAGAACGACTCAGTACTACGAACTCACATTTCAAAGGCCGGAGATATTCTTAGATTTCCGCTAAACAATTGCGGCAGCCGGAGCCGTATGCTAGCAGACGACACCGCAAAGCGCAGCGCAGAAGAGGACATCTTGCAACTTGCTCCGCGAATGCGCGAGCCCACGGAGCAAGATCTTGCTCCGGGCGCGAGCCGATGCGAGAGATAGAAAAAAGGCGAGGAAAAGAAAACAATGAAGCATGGGTGGCCTGCTCCGTCCAGAAAGCCGCAGCCGCGCTATTCGCGCCCCACCCCAAGTTTTTCTACGTTCCGCCGCTGCTCGGGTGGCTTGCTGGATCTCCACGGACCTTGAGCGGAGCTGACAACGTGAAAATTTCTGTGTATTGCGACTTTTCATTTCGTGATATTGAATGGAGAGTTATATGTATTTATGCACCGAACAGACAGGGTGAGCGGGAGACTTTTTTCCAAACTATTAGTAAACACCTTGAGTGCGAAAGAGTTGTTATCTTGCTTGGGGATTTCAACTGTGTGTGCATGACCGAGGACAGAGCAGCCCACGAGCGGGTTAGAGATAAAAGCGCCGAATGCTTAATCGACATAACTTCAAAATATTGTTTGGATGACGTAGCTCTCTGTACGACTAGAGATCCAATCTGGTTTACACATTTTCAAGGTGCCAGTCACGCGAGGCTGGATAGAGTGTACATATCAAGTGAACTTGTGCCACTGTGTGACAGTTATAAGGTCGAGGCCTTGTCCTACAGCGATCATTGCCTGGGGGTGTTCTGTCTGGGAAACAAACAGAAAACCACGAAATGGAATTGGAAGTTGTGGAAATTAAATAGCCGGGTACTTAAAGATGAATCTTTTACAGCTAGGGTCAGTGAACTGTTTACTAATATGCACAGTGATGCACAGACGAGCTGGGGAGTCAAGTGGGACCTTTTTAAAGAACAAGTTAAAATAGGTGCAGTAGAAAGAAGCACAATTATCAATAAACAGAAAAGAGAGAAGGAAAAAGAACTTCGCCAACAGTTAAGGACTCTATTGTTAGAAGAAAGCGCAAACGCCGGCGAGTTTAAGCAAGAAATAAGAGACACAAAAATAAACTAGAAGTCATCGATACTGAGCGTTATAGGGGAGCTATCGTGCGAGCACGAGCAGATAAGATGTGGTTCGGTGAAATGCCTACAAAGCGTGCGTTTTCTGATGAAAAACGTTACGTGCAGAAAAACGAAATCATGGAAATACGGTACAAAAATGGTGTTACAGCCCAAAAAGAAACGATTGAGCGGGCGTTCGTCCAGTATTACACTGAGCTGTTAGACAGGCACATTCCAAAGAACGATGGCTTTGCTGATGAATTTTTATCGCTTATGCCCAAATTAGAACCAGAGCTTTGTGAAATAATGGAAGCACCAATTAGTGTGTGGGAATTAGAAAATGCAATAGATGATCTGAACACCTGTAAGTCACCCGGGCCAGACGGGTTAAGCGCGGAATTTTACAAGGATTTCAAAAGGGAGGTAGCGGTATCTTTATATGAAGTATTGGTAGAGGCTTACAAACTACATGTTCTCCCGCAGTCTTTTAAGGAGACACACATCATCTTGATACCGAAGTGTGAAGATGCAATAAAACTGCTGTCCGTAAAGGCATATAGCCAATTAGTCTAGCCAATGTTGACTACAAAATTTACATGAAAGTCTTAGCTAGACGGTTGCAAAACGTAATTCAGTTTTTGGTAGGACCGCACCAAACTTGCGGCATTAAAGGGACACTGAAGTGAATTTGTCAAGCTCCCGTTTTTGCTTGCACTGTGTAGACTGGCTCAAATTAGCTCACTTTTCATCGTTTATTAGGTTGACAAATCGGTAATTATTTTACAAAGCGCGAAAGAAGAAAAACTACCATGCGCGGTTTGCGGCGGCCGCACAAACTAAGCTGTGGCGCTGGGAGGAGGGGGCGCCGTGATTGGACGATGCCCAAGGTTAGCAATCAAACAAGTTTCGGTTTCGGTTTCGGTCTGTAAAACAACATGTTTGACATTCGATGGCGTCGTTGGATGGGCATTCTCAATATCCCAGTTATCGTAGTACCGCGCTTCTGCCATGTCGTCGGCTGCAAAATGCATACGATAAGCCTCCCAGGACGACTTGGAATCGTAGCATTCACTATCTGAGGCCTACGCAGTGCATGAACGCCCTCCGCGTCCCCGCAGACGCTCAAATGCATGCGCTTTTCCCCCATATTTGGAGCTTGCCTCGCTCATGCCTGTATCGTAAAAAGCGTGTTCGCACCAGGCCAAGGGTCTGTTGATTCTGGCCTGTGCCCATTGCCCGCAAGCAGTCGGTGCTTATGGCAACAGCACGCCAACGAGAACTCGCTAGCGCGGCAGTGCTAGCCTGCGCGAGTTCTGTGGACTAGTTCGTGGAGCAATGAACGTTGCGGCCAAAAAAAGGTGAACTCAGTATAGAAAACATCGGCGAAAAACGAAAAAGTTAACTCATTAAAAAAACAAAAAAGCATGCATCCGCGGCGATTCGAACTTGTGACTGGCAAAACACTTGCGGTGACATACCTAGCGCTCCAGACAACTAAGCCACAGGGGGCCGCTGGCGGAATAGGAAAATATTAGGTATATAATGTTAACCAGTTTACACTTTTATTTAGTTTTAGTATTTCAAGCAGCTTAGGTGACTATTTGTTGTATTGCGCTCGTGCAGTAAGCGTCCCCCGAGTTTCCACAATAGCTCACGTCTAGCAATTGCATTTCTTAGACGGGAAAGCGTTCGCAGATGCGTAGTCGTGCTCCTGACCGCTCTGCTTGTTCGCCCAGCGCAAAAAAGTGCTTCCCGCACCCTAGTTTTACGCTGTACGGTAAAAATATCAGTTGATTTTATTTCCTTAGTACCTATATTGACTTCGCTCACTCTTCTCCCCCTTCAAGAGGCCTTATATTTTCCTACTGGCGTACCAGTCAGCAAAGCGTCGCATGTGCGCTTGTGCACCGCTTGTGTGAAGCGACCTTGACTTGGAGCTAGATACAGTGTACAAACTAACGAAGTAAAGAAAGGCACATTCTTCCATTCCCAAACGTGTTGTGGCTTAGTTTCAACTGATCGAACGAATTGCGACGACCCGTCGGCGGCCGGCGGACTAAACGGTGGGCCGACTGACTCGGTCGCGGAAGGTCGGCGAGCCGAGCAGTAGCGCAGCCAATTGGCAGCTCCTCTCCTGCTGACGTCACACGAAAACGCCACAGAAAATGGGCGAGCGTAAAGAGAGGAGGACAGCATTTTCGAATTGATTTTTCTAATAAATAAATTCGCGTAAACGCGCACAGAGTGGTCGAAACAGGGCCCAGGGACTCCGGACTACAGTTTGCGCTCCTAATCCCGCATTGTTTACAAATCGCTTCAGTGTCCCTTTAAGCATCGCACGATAAGTGCCGATGTGCACGTCGCCAGAAGTGTGTTAGAGTGCTGTGATGCCTTCTCAGGTCGTGTGGCGATGGTGCAACTTGACCTTGAGAAGGCTTTTGGCCGGGTGTCCCATGACATACTTTTCAGAATCTTAGAATACACGAATGTTGGGTCTGTTATCTTGGATGGTATAAAGATGGCGTATGCCGGATGCAAGGCGAGCATAATCGTTAACAAAAATTTAAGTGAAAGTATAAATGTTGGTTGTTCGGTCAGGCAAGGTTGTCCGTTATCGCCTCTTCTTTTTGCGCTGCATCTCGAGCCTTTCTGTTTAAAAATAATCAAGCATGAACGAATACGGGGGTTTGCATTACAGAACACTGAAGTAAAACTGCTCGCATACGCAGATGATATAGCGGTTTTCTGTCGCGATCAAAAGAGCATAAGCGAAGCAGTTAAGGTGGTTAAGTCCTTTTGTGAAAAATCTGGGGCTGCAATTAACTGGGATAAATGTTCGGGATTTTGGCACGGGAACTGGTGCTCAACCCCTGCCATTTTTGAATGCATACAATGGACCACGGCACCAACAAAATATCCAGGGGTGCCTCTGGAGCATTATTGGGACAGCCGAGACTACTGGACTAACGAGACCGAAAAGTTGAGAGACAAAACCAGAAACTGGCAAGGGCGCAATTTTTCTATGTTTGCCCGTGCCACTATCTGCAACCTTTTTTTGTTAGCCAAAGTGTGGTACGTGCTGCAAGTGTTGTGTATGTCACGTGCTAATCTCCAAAAAATCCACAGAGTATTTGCGGTCTTTATTTAGTCTTCCAGCTGGGAAAGAACCAGTCGCTCTAACATTTTTCGCCCAGTCAAAAAGGGGGGTCTTGGTCTTTGTCATTTATTTTTACGACGAGTTGTCGCAAGGTTTTGTTTTGTGCGGGATCAAAAAGACGCCTTCTTGCGCACTGTAATTCAAGTGCGGTTGAAAAATGTCCTGCCTGACTTTGTTGTGTCTTCAAGTGATATAGTGTGCAGGGGGGTGAAAGGATATTTGCGAGAAGTGGCTCTGTCTGTTGAATTTTTGAAGGTACGGTTTTCTTTCGACTACCTGTGTAGTGTTTCCAGGAAGCGCCTGTACAAAGATTTAGTGGATGTTTGTTTATCTGTGCCACTGTATAGGTCGTTATACGGTGCGGGCACAGGGCTTGATGTTTTAAGGAGGGTTAAAAGTATGCCTGTGAAGCCTGCAATGAAGACCTTTTTTTTTTTTTTTTTTAAACTACACAGTGAAACCCTTACCGTAGATACTTGGTTAGCAGAAAGAGGTATTTTTGTGCCGTGGACAACCGACTGCAGACTGTGCAAAAAGCCGGAAACTATTAATCACGTCTTCATCGACTGTTGGGACCCAGTGTTCCACTGGGACGTCCTCCAACGTACGTTAAAGAAAGACTTACCCATAACGCCGCGTGGAATTCGGTTCCTACCTGAAAAAAATGAGGGCGGTGTGCCGTACGATTTGATTATGCTTCTCGTCCTCCATAGTATATCGAGGACGAGAATGGCGGTGAAGAATGCGGATATAAATGGCCGGCCTGTCAGGGAAAATTTCATTGAAAGCGTACAGTATATACGGGAAGTGTTTCGTGCTGAGGATGATCCCCCTGAGTGGTTGCCTGTGCTTGACGATTTAGTGTGTCTTAGAAAGTTTTAAAGCCACGTATTCAGCCAAGTAGGGTTGATGGATCATTACATGACATGATGTGTGATGTGCTGTAGAAATGTCAAAGCAGGCAATAAAAAAAAAAAAGCCGAGATAGCTCAGTGGTAATGCGTCCTTTTACTGTTTTGGAGGTCACTCGTTCGATTCCTCGTCGAACCTCGCTTTCTTTCTTTTTTTTTAGGTGAGGGTTTCATTAGCTTTTTTTTTAGGACCAGGGTAAGCGCCTGTTCCTTGCTTTCTATCACGCCGACATATAGGCCTCCTGCGCTGCCCAGGGGGCGCTGCGCAAGCGGCTTCCGGGGAGTACTTCCGGGTAGTACAAAGCTGCGCGGGTCCCATAGGATCGCGTGTTGACAGAAGCGAAATGAGCTGGATGTTTCCGATTGTTTTGCGACATGGTCACCAGCCCATCCCCGACGAGTCCGGTCTCTTCCGGCGATCAACTTGGCATTAGGGGAAAAAGCTTTGCAGCGCTAAATACGTTTACAGCGCCGAAGAAAGTGCCGGGACGGTGACGACGCTCTCCCACTCGCAGGTTCACTGACCATTTGAAGTGAAACTTCTAGTTTAAACTAAAACTCTAGGTGACATGGACTTTTCAACAACAGCCGATCAAAAAATAAGCGGGACGCAATCGGCGATGATCGCGCTTTAAAAAGACAGCGAGTCCGGCGGTCCGCCGGCTTGCCTGCTGCGGTGCGCCGCTCTTTTGCGTATACCTGCGCACTATGCGTGCACTTTCATTAAACAGTGCTCGTTTGCGTCGCCGTTACGAATACATGGTGCAGCGTTAGCTTGCCGTTTTGTTGCGTGTCTCCGTGACAAAATGCAGCGAGCGTCAGAAACGTGAACTCTGTTTTGCGATGAATTGGCGGTAAAACAAGGTGGTCGGGCGAACTGAGAGGCCGCTCGCTTTCCTTGTTTGCTCTCACTTTACTTAATTACGCTCTTGCATTATATATTCCCAGTTCGCACTTAATAGGCTAGAATGTGGGTCATCAACGTTTTGAATTGTAGGGCCGAGCTGCATGCAGCCGACACGGCGGAGGGCCGTTCGGCAAATCGGGTGGTAGGGGGAGGGGGGCTTTGAACGCAAAAAAAGAAATAGCGAATTTCCAATAATATTTGACAATAATCTGGTGAAGTGTGAAGATGGGGGACAATTCAACTGTAATCGACCAATTCTCTGTTCTTGTCTCGCTGCCAATCTCCAGTTGAGGACAAAACTCGCTCCCCTTTTCCCCCTTTCCCCACACCCACCAACTGGGAGCAGGCCCTGCGGAGCTCGACCCTGGAGACCCAGACCACCCTCGTCTCCAGGGCCCAACAGGTCGCGGAAACCCTTTGGGCCACCGCCACCTCCTCCCCCTGACCCAGCCGTAAAATAAAGTGGTTCTCTCTCTCTCTCTCTCTCTCTCTCTCTCTCTCTCTCTCTCTCTCTCTCTCTCTCTCTCTCTCTCTCTCTCTCTCTCTCTCTCTCTCTCTCTCTCTCTCTCTCTCTCTCTCTCTCTCTCTCTCGCTCTCTCTCTCGCATGTCGGCGTTCAGTTTGTTAGCGACGACCCCTGCACTAGAAGATAATCAACAGAGTCAGTGATGATCCTATGTAAACATTCGGGGCCGCGCACCGATGCGGCTGTTATGGTATGCAAATAAAAGTACACATCTTTGCAGGCAGCGGCGTGCGATTTGGTGCTTGATTCGCGTCCTTTAATAGCGCTATATTTGTTTATTTGACGCTATTGCCTGACATACTCGCCAGTATACATGTACCCTGCCGTTCGTAAATCGTGCGGCGTGAAATGTTACGCAAGAATAATTTAGTTTACGAAAATACAAAACAAAATTTCCACTCGTTTTCAAGGCGGTGCCAGGCCAGCAGTGCCAGCTGAGTCGGCTGCGCAATTCTTGCGTTCGCTTGCATGCTCCCGCTGAAGCAACCTTTTGCAGTTACCAGCAGCGTTCCGTGTTTATGCTACTCGAGAACTTTCCTTTGTCGACCGCACGCAAGAAGAAAGAACGGTAATGGTCGTCAGGACACCCGGCCGACCTGGCGATACTGTCCCACGCCGCGACGACCGCGACAGCAAGCTCAAAAGAAAGCCGATAAATCGGCTTGTTTTAGCGGATATTATTTTGTTTAGCCTCTGCAAGTACTTTAAGGGCTATTTCATACAGTATGCAGTCATTTAATCGCGCCACAAAGCGATTAAACTAAGTACAACCAACTTTCACTCTGGCTTGTAATTGAAAACACATGGAGGGCGGCGAGGGTCGTCTGCTTTTGTACTACCCAGAGGCGTCGGCCACTAGGGGTGCTGCATGTCGCCAAAACACCTGGCTTGGACATTTCGGTGTCCGCCCGATACAAAGGGTTTCTGGCCACAACGATCATCATCATCATCATCACTCCAGCGCAGGAGGCTCTTCCTAAACCCAAAGTAGTTCGTTTTCTCGCACCTTCTCTCTTGAGACGCCCGCCGTGAAAACAAAACCAAAACAAACGTCAAAACCTCTTTACAATATCAGTATATATGTCAGTTACTTTATGTGTATTCACTTTTGCGTTTAAAAACCTTAAATTTAAGTTATAAACACATTTCAGACTTTGAAAGCAGAAAGATAATTACCAATATTAAAGTACTAACACAATTTTCGTCAAAGATAGAGGTGCTGCATTTGAAGTCTGGCAACTATCTCTCACTTTTTGTGTGTTATTTATGGCGTTGTGAGCCGAGTCAACGTTTTATCAGTTTCGGAACTGCGCCTTCCAAAGCGGGCGCGACTTTACCCTAGGCGCTGAGAGGGCGCTCCGGTCGCGAGTTGCGCTGTGTCGGCGGCTGCGGCGGCGGCTCCGGCGGCAGCGTTGACGGCTTCCTCCATGGTTGACGGCGTGCGCGGCCGGTCCGCTGGGCTCAAAGTTGCGGCCGCGGTTAGTTGCGTGTCTGCTCTACGAGTTTCTTCTTTTCGCTTGCGTTTGATTTTGCCCTTGTGCGAGAAACTTGCCGTTTTCAGTGTAGTCGGGGTTTGGGATGCTATTGAACAGTGCGGCCGCGGGTGAAAGCATTTCGTGACTCCGTCAACGTGCTGTGTTTTCCTTCTTGTGCTAGGCTTGGTGCAATGCCGACTGGCTTAACTCGCAGTCGGCTGTACGGGATTTTCCAGCCCACTTCAGCAGTGATGCTTGTGAGGAGACTGGGCACATGCGTCGTGCATTAGGCACATGCTTATGCCCTTTACAAAATGTACAAGAGGAGGACGGAATGTATACCCTCATGCTAAACAAATAGTGAAACAAAACAGACAAATGAACAAAAAAAATTCTTAATGCTAACACAATATAACTAGAAAACATACAATCTAAATCTCAAGGGTTTTGGGTTAGCTTTACCCGCGCAATTTGATTTCTTTGAAACTACGAAGGATACGCGGATGTCTTTCAGAAAGAAAGCATGCAGTTGCTGCGCATGGTTATCAGGAAATATCATTCGTGCTGCAACGAACTTGCGCGATTGGCATGCCAAGCGAAATTGTGTGCGCACTTGACAGCTACTGCTACGCGAAAATTCATTTAAAATGCTTTCGTTCTTGGTTGTTTAGCCCCCGCTAAAAATCACTGGGCGTACGTAAATCTCCTTGCATAATCGACCCGTTTCAAATAAATCGCGAACTGGAATAGCGCGCGCGCGGCAAGAAAATGTTGAGCAACTTCCGAGAACAGTTATTTCTTTTCGAGTACGCAGCCAGATCACAACCCGAGATGCCGAAGCGGAACGCTACGGATGGGCCGGCATTTGCACGAGGGCGAAGGAATCCAAGAGCGATAAAAATCACGTGACCAGCAACCCTATGTAACGTGTTACGCCACGTAGTTTTTTTTTTTTTTTTTTTTTACTGCGGGGTATGTTATATTTTTCTGCCATTCTTTTTTTTTCTCGCCCGCGCGCTACGTTTGCACGGCGTTGCACGCGCTCTCCGGCAAGTCGACGTTCTCATGTGGTGCCGATTATTCTTCTCTGGCCAGCTCGAGCGCCGAAGAACAGCTTCGGCTGATTCACCGGGCTGAGACGGCTGGACGCTCCAACGGGGTCCTGGACTGAGGAAACCGACCACTTGGCTCTTTTTCTTTAATAAAGTTTACTCTCTCTCTCTCTCTCTCTCTCTCTCTCTCTGTGTGCCTGTTCTAGGTTCAAGCGCACAGAGCTTTTCTTGCGCGCTGACATCCCAGCGCTCACATGCGGTTTACGTTATTCTTTCCCTCCGACTGGAGCAGGAAGGCGAAAACCACTTAGTTAAGCGCTCCACATGTTTGGTGTGCGTGCGTGCGTGGGCGCACGCATCCGGTAATTGCGTACATTCTTAAAAACAAACAGCTACAATAAACAGAAGACAACGAAATTGTTTGCCACTTGTGTGGTTCTTCCGAGTTCACTCTTGCAAAAGAGCATGAATATACGCGCATGCGTATATGCATGCTCAAAGTTTCGGCGTAGGTGCGTGTCTCTACAATTTTCTTCCTCAAAGTTTCGGCGTAGTTTCGTGTCTCTACAAGTTTATTCCTTTCGTTTGCGTTTGTTTTTGACCCCCTTGCGCGAACCTTGCCCTTCAGTGCGTTCAGTTTGTGACGCTATTGAACCGTGCCGATTTCATCGAGGATTTCGTGACTCCGTCAAGACGCTGTGTTTTCTTTGATGAGCCTGGCTTACCGCAATGCCAACGTGCTCCGCACCTGGATGTACGAGCAGATACAGAAGCAACACTCAGAAGTGTCACTTTTTAGCGACGTCATCGGATCCATAGCTTCTCATCCAATAGAAAAGAGCGATTCCCCGCGCGGACAAAGAGATAAGCAAAACGCGCAAGGTATGTGGACTTCATTTTCTCGAAAAGGATATTGCGATCATTAACGTAAAGTCGTCGAGATCGGCCGGGCTTACTGGGCACTGGAGGAAAGTGCAGTTTCCGTTAACTTTCCCAACCTTCCCAGCAACTTGTTGAGCAAGCAGACTCGACGGCGGTCTCCGAAAAAGAGAAAAGTAGGGTCTGCGCACGAGCTAGGTTATTACAAAAGGGGAGCACTTTCCCAAGGAGCGACAAGAGGAGCTCTCCAAGGCGCCTGTTCCCCAGCAATGCACCGATTTTGCACAGATAGTCGATAATAGTGCGGCAATACGGCTCCCAGCCAACTGGAAAAAGGCAGCACTCGAAGAAGAACCGGGGCAGCGCCGGCAAAGTTTTTTACTGGGCCCGAAAGAAAGCGGGGCCTATACAATCCTGAAGAGCGTTGTTGCGCGACATGATATCACCTATGTTGTCTACGAAACGGGAAGCTGCTCCAACAGTCGTGTGAAAAAATATCATTCGGGATGCAATAAATTTGCGCAATTGGCATGGCAAGAGAATTTGTGCGCACGCTTGACAGCCACTGCTACGCGAACGTTCATGTAAAACGCTGTCGTTCTTGATATTTTAGCCGCCGCTTCAAATCCCTGGGCGTACGTACGACTCCTTGCATAATACCGTCCGTTTCAAATAGATCTCGAACTGCAACGGCCGCAGCAAAATGATGAGCAACGTCCGAGAACAGTTATTTCTTTTGCAGTACGCAGCCAGAAGCGGCGAGGACCGTAGGCGCCGAGCGGGACGCTCCCCGCTAGCAGACGACGCTCGCTCTCCTAGCGCAACTCGCAACCGCAGCGCCGCGGTGGCGAGAGTCGCGGCCGGCCGCCTTCTCTCCATGGCCGCGGCGGGGAGATGCGGAACTGAAAAAGTATCTAAAAACGTTGAGCCGAGTGGCTGCGGGCGTGATTTGATCAGTTTTTTTGCGAATTGAATTGTCAACGCACGCAGTACAATCAACCTCTCATGTTTAGCTAGGTTTTCGCAAAGTGAAAAGAAGGTTTACAGTGTGCAAACCAAGCTTCTGGGACCTCACAGTGAGCACAAATTTTTCTGTTACGGCTGCTCTATTGACCATTTGCGTTCCTTTTAAAATCTAACAGGTGCCTGCAACAGCGAGATGTGTTTGCATTCTTGCGTATAAGGTCGCTTACGAAACCTAAAGATGGCAATAAATGAAGTTGCGCTGTTGCAGATGTAGTAAAACATTTCCTTTTTATTTCTCGTTACGAATCAGCGCAACGCGTTCCCGGTAACTACTTTGTTTTGTAAACTGAACATCGCATCTGTCTTGGCATTTAATTCTTGATGATTGGTTTAAAAAATTGAAGGATAAAAGTTTTCTGTGCATTGTTTTTCGGGAGGGGGTGGGGGGGGCTCTGCCAACGTTGCAAAAGCAGCCAGAAGAGAACGCATGTAACGCGAAAAGCCAAACGTTGGTTATCAGTATTACTTACAATCAAAAGTACGCTGGGTGTCGTGTTCTGTAGCGGTGAAAAAGCAGTACTTCAACACGTATTTTCAAATCTGATTAACCCCCCTTTGGTCCGAGATTATCCAGGAATTGTGGCTCGCCCTTTTCAAAATTGTATTGAAAGCAAGCATTGCGGAAAAAAAAAAAAAAAAAAAACAAGCAAGGCATGGCACACACCCCTCACACATGTGGGCAACAACGTGCATTATATTACCCGTTTTCTCCTCTTTCTTTAAACTTAGGTCCACCTTAAAAGGTTAACACGTGACCATATTAGGCATTTGGTTATGCTGAGTGAGACACGTTTCTGGACAAGGTGATTAATGTCGGATTTGAAAATGATATATGAAAATGACACACGAAATGCCACGTGACAGACGCAAACTCACAACTGCTTAATTTTACCGAAAAATCACCCCTAAATACTTAAAGCATCCATAGAAACGTATTTTAAATAATACGTAAAATTAGCAACTCGATACAGTTGAATAAATGTGTATTCCTCCTCCTCAGTATAAGCAACGACTGTCCAAAAATGGTATTTATTTTAGAAAAGGCACGGGAAGGACATGATCACACAGGCGCTTGCTGGTGTAAAATACGTGTCCCGTAATGAATGGGCGATAGCACACGGGTCGTGTGCAGTGTAAATGTTTTTGTTTGTTTGTTCTTTCTATAAGGACACAGCGCAATTTTACAAGGGTGTGGAATTTGCACGCGTATGCACAGGTCTTGTCGCTTCTTACCCGTTTCGCGTACTAAACTTTTATCCGTTAAATAATCACCACGCCACCTTCAAAAAGCACCCTTCGACGTTACCGAAATGGCAGACGACTGCACTCAACAATAGGAAAAGTGCAATGTGTGGAAGCAATGTTTATAACATGTTTCACACTCAAGCGGTGACCGCGGCGAAGATGTTTCGTGGAATTAAACCAGCGCATTAACCCTCAACTGCCGCTGATTATTGCGTTTCTAGAGGAAATGCGCAAGCAGAGGTAACTATGTCATTGCTTACTGCCAAACGATCACACATATTGGTTGTTTTGTCGTGTGCAGCACGCGTCTTGCGCCGCACACAACGTGAAAAAGCAGACGACGCGAGAGCGCCATCCACACTAGGAGCGATTCGTCCCGCCGCCGCTAGGGGCCGACTGTGTTCGCGCTCGGGGCGAATAGGTAAACAGTTTCACGGCAAAACATTGTAAAATCTTTACAGTAAGAACAGTGAACAGTCATATAGAGCTTAAGCATTTTTTCCATCGGCCCATTTCCACGCACACGGGTCTAAAGCCCTGGGGCGTTTAACTAAATACCCCATATAAACATACATGACGCAAACGCATATTTGTATGGAGTATTAATTTAGCGTTCTGTGCTTTCTCTGCACCATTTGCTCTCAACTTTATTGTCAGTTTTGTTTTTTGCATTTCATTGAGTGTCGTTTTTAATTTAATTTTTGTTTTCTCTCCTATAGTTGGCTTCCCAATCTCTCACATCCACCTCAATACATTGTAATCACCCCAGAGCTGACCTCTCCAGTCTACATAAAAGAGCACTCTATCTCCATATGAACAATGTTCATTGCACATTGTGTTCAGAATTAGACTAACAGACATTGCGACCGTTGCGACCGTACGCCTCGCGGTCTTCGGGCCGCGATATGCGTGCCGTTCTCGTGAAGCTCGGCAACAGCGTCGGGAAATTGCCGTACTCGCTCGCCAACGTGCCCCGACAGCGTACGCGTCGACCGGGTGCTGGCGGAGTTGTGCTGGAAGAAAAGCAGGCAAGCGATGAGGACGAGGAGGTGTAGTTAAACAGATGAGAATTTACAAAGTGCAAGGGGGAGAAAATAGTATGCGAGGGCCGGAAACGGTGAGAGAGTTCGGGCCGCGTTAAACAGATGAGAATTTACAAAGTGCAAGGGGGAGAAAATAGTATGCAAGGGCAGGAAACGGTGAGAGAGTTCGGGCCGCGCGCCAGCGAGCGAGTACGGCAATTTACGTTGCCGAGCTTCACGAGTCCGGCACGAATATGACGATGCCCGTCTGAGAGTTCATAGAGGTATAGAATTCACATACGGGCAAATTGAAGGTGAAATGCGCGCATGTGGCCTCGCAGGGAGTTAGCATAGTCTCGGGGTAGTGGGGAAGATTTCACAACGCCTACGAGGCGCCTGCCGATTCCGTCAGAGTAGCTCTCGGGAAGTCTGGGGCTTGATATCAGAGGCATATGTATTGTTTAAATTATTGCAAAAATTGAGCGAATTCGCAAGTTCTCATTTTCGCGAAACCGCAGGCCATACAGAGACTAACAAGAAAGCTGTAAGCACTCACTCAACTCGATTTATATTGGAGAATTGAACGTGCAGATAGAAGTCAGACATTGAAATGGAGGAGCCTCAACTATCACACACCAGTTCCGATTGAAAGCAAGGGATACAGATGAGCTGCTAGCCTGCGTTCCATGCAAATTAGCTCAGCAGTGAGCTTTGCATATATCATGCATACCCCACTCACAGTACCTGCGGGTCTAATAAATATATTCTTACTGTGACCTAAATTTCACTTGGGGTGTTCCGGGAATGTTCTTATTAGTGCCTTGGAGGTTACTGTCTTTAAACGATTAAAAATCTACTTGATGTAAGTATTTGTGCTTTGTGTGTGCTCTTGTATTTCAACAAGTGTCAGCACACTCACAGATTATGCACCTGCAGGTGCTGCTGCTGGCTGTCCTGGGTCGGCTGCCTTCCAGTCCAGTTTCAAAGGCTTTGCCAGGGCCTCCCTTGGCCAACCGACACTGCACCTGCTGTACCCAAGTACTGCCTGGCCTTTCGTTGGTGCTCCGTACGCTTTGCCGCCAGGAATGGTCATTCCTTCATCCATCATCTGGCCGCTTGGACCCCCCGTTCAGAAGCCAGCGCATTTGCTCGACACATCGGTCCAGGCACTGCTGCCATATCAGTGCACCCACCGATTATGTGCTTTGAGGTTAGTTATTGCATTTTGTGGAACCTGCCATGATGTATACCTGTTAGCAGTGCTGTGGCCTCTGATTATTTGAAACATTTTCATGAAGCAGTGCTGTGCGTTTGGAGCGTGTCATTGCTTAGCAGAGATATTGAAGAGAATCTGGGGCCGATGACTAAAGGGCAAGAAGATAAATTGAACTGACTTTGAAGCAAGTATTCGTATGTAATCAAGCCAAGCAAACATTTAGGATCTTTCGATATGGTTTTGAACTTGCAATACAAACTGGTGTGGGACTACTTTCCATTTTAAGTAAGCTAACAATTTCATCTACTTCAGATCATACTGTTATTAATCATACTATACCGAAAAGTATATCCCGCAGTCTGTAGAATTCCGACAGCGCTTTTTTCGCAATCTCTCATGACAGGCACTATTCTCAATGATTGGAAGAGAGTCGAGGTAGCACCAACCTTTAAATCAGGAGACGGTACTTCACCATTAAATTTCCCTAACAAGCACCATATGCAAGGTCCGGGAGCATTTCATCCACTCTCAGGTCGCTAATTATTTATAAAATCACAATATATCACATTCGAATATCACCACGGTTTTCACAAGGGTTACTTGAAAACACAACTTTCAGGATTTGTTCACGATCTACATTGATCCATTGACGCAGGCTTACAAACTGCGGTAGTTTTTCTCGATTTTTCTAAAGCATTCAATCGCATTGCACACCACAGACTACTTCTCAAACTTCACACCCTAATGTCCTCACTTGAGCGAAAGATTTTCATTCTCAAATGCAGTTTACTTCTCCTAATAACTATATACTTCTTTTGCTCGTGCCACTTTGTTGTCCCCCCAGGCAGGTTGCTTGGTCCTGTCTATCTTCCATGTTGCATATCCTCCCATGTAGGTCTATTTGCAGATGATGTTGTAATTTATCACACAATTTCTTTCAACTACTACCGTTAATGCTTTCAATCTGATCTTAACACAATTAACTCCTGGTGCTGCAAATGGCTTATGTCGCTTATCTCTAAAACAAAGTGCATGACTTTAACGGTGGCAAGTCTCGAATTGTAAATACTTACTTCATTAACAACAGCCTGATTACCTCTTGAGACGAAGGTGTTTTGGTAGGCCGGTAGGGGAGGGGGGATTGCATGGTGGATTTCAAAAGGTAGATCGATTGGGAAAATAAGACGTGTGATTAATATTTTCATTTGCACTCCAAAACTCGCTTTATTTCATATGTTTAACCCACTGGCTAGGGTGGTGTGCTGTGGAGGTAAATGTCGGTTAGATACCGCTTGGTGTGGCCGCTTTTCAGATAGAGGCAACACGTAAAGACGCCTGTGTTTTGAGATTTCGGTGCGCACAAAAATACCCAGGTGGTCAAAATTAATGCGAAGCCTTCCCCTACAGTGCTCCCCATACCCCAAGTGTAGATTTGGCATGTTAAACCACCGTTTTTTTTCATGTTTTTGGAATATTACCTGCTGCTGTAGCAACATAAAGGTGAAATTATACATGTTTCCAAGAGCTAAATATAAAGTCCATATTGAAGTGCGTTTATGGGTCTATCTCATAGCAGTAGTGAAAGGTTATATACTCTGGTGCAGGTTAAGAACGGCAATGGCTCATGTAGTGTATGTAGTCCAGTGTTTGACAAAATGCCATGTAGGCAGGTAAAAGCATTATTGCAATGATGAAACGTGGGTCACTGACCAAGTCAAGAAAGGCATTTAACGGTTTGGTGCTTGTTCACGGTGAGCATGTGTCGTGGAAAACGAAGCTATAATTGGGCATTACGCTGCGCAATGAGATTGCATAGATATGGTGCAGATTGCCAGCCATTATGTTGATAATGTTGGGCGTCGTCTGAATGATGAGGGACTCGAGCAGTAATCGAGAAGATAGATTGGACTCAGTTGTCAGTAATTTCGCCTTGTTCCAGTCGACCACGTGTCCCGTCCTCTCACGGTGCTCTGCCAGTGCACTTGTTTTTGCATGGCCCTTGTTCACTTCGTTCCAGTACTGCGTTAATCTTCTGTGCAGATTGCCCGTTTCGCCAATGTACACTGATTTGCATCCACCGCACGGAATCTAATAAGCAACACCCGGAAGTTTGGAGCGTGAGAGGGGGTCTTTCACGCTGACAATGTCAGAACGCAGCTTGCTAGTGGGCACATGCACGATGTATGCACTGCGTTTCTTGAAAATGCGTGCGAGAGTTTCACTGATGTGTGGGAAGTAGGTAATTGCTGCACGTTTTGATGCAGTCCTTGTGGCTGCCTAAAACATTCAAAAAGAAGCGAAGAGGGCGACTAGCAGGAATCCGCATTGACATTAGCAGGCAGAAGCGTCCGCAAGGCCTGTGTCAAAATGTGCTGCAATTCTCGTCCTACACATCAATCAAGCTTTTGCACGCATTTTCAAGAAACACAGTGTGCACATTGTGCACGTGCCCACTAGCAAGCTACGTTCTCACATTGTCAGTGTGAAAGACCCCCTCTCACGCTTCAAGCTTCCAGGTGTTGTTTATTAGATTGCGTGCGCCGAATGCAAATCAGTGTACATTGGCGAAACAGGCAATCTGCACAGAAGATTAATGTAGCACCGGAACGAAGTGAACAAGGCCTTGCAAAAAGGAAGCCCAAACCAGCCCTGCCACCAGAGAAGGTCGCATCCCTGAAAGGTATTGCATGTGATATCTGGCATCAGAACTCATAGCTAACTCATAATTTAGCAAAAGCAAGCATCCCCTAATATGAAACTTCTGGCACAATAAATGGTCTCACATTGTGTCTGAATGCCAGTCATGAATAATGGCTTGCTGCGGGCCCAGCATGTGTTAGCTTACAAGAAAAAAAGCTGCAGGGTATTAGTTTATTCCCCAAAGTGTTGCTTTTTACTGGCAACCTGTTTGGCAATATTTGTTACCCTTTTACCACATTGTCTTTTGTTCACAAGGTCATTGAACCCTTAATTATTCTCTCTATCTACAGCTCCTTTTCAGATCTATGTGGCCAGGACTGCGTCTGCGGAGCCCTCTGAAGCCAGGCTAAAGGTGGTGCGAAAGCACCTTTCGCAAAAGCACGGCGACATGCAGCGCAAAGAAATGAGTGAGCAGCACAAAATGAACTTCTATATTTTTATTTTGCTAAAAGGCCTACATGTTTGCCAAATTTGTAAACCAGTTCCGCACCTCACAGCATGTATGCTAAGTCAATCTCGTCATCGGACCTATAGCTTCACCAACAGGCTGCATTCAGACCAACAGACTGTGTTCAGACCAACAGACTGCCATCAGGCCAGCAGGCTGCCATCAGACCAACAGACCGATATGCCGAATTTTCGGATTGGCTGTCGGTCCAACAGCCTGAATGTCTGTTGGGATTTCTCTTGGGGGAACGAACCTTAGGGGGTTGTGGATAGACAAGCAAGTTGGCTAAGGCGGTGGTCTTTGAGGGGCTGGGGGATCGTGTTAACGGTGCCAGTTGAGAGTAAGCGTATTGTAGAAGGGTTGGCTGGAAGGCGAAGTGTTGCTCTGTATACCCTGCGCTGTAAAGCTTGATTGATTGTATCGCTTAACGCGCCGACGCAACGCAGGCGACGAGGCGCGTTTTTTAGTTGCGGAGCACCTTAGGACCTCACAATGTCCGTCCACGTCCGTGCGCATAACATTTAAAATCGCAGAAAATCACACAGGCACCGGCAGGATTCGAGCCTGTGTTTGGTAGACCAGACAGAGGTAGTGTCAGTTGTCTTACCCATTGGGCTACGACCGTGAGTTAGTACCCGAGAGCCAAACGGCTTACTCCCTCGCCTGTAAGGGTGCGGAGTACCTTAGGACCTCCCAATGTCCGTCCGCGTCAATCCGTGCGGACACCACCATTAAGCAAAAGTCTGTGCGGAAACTATCTGAAAGGGTACAAGAGCACTCCAAAACACTCGAAAACAGGCACTAACGTAATCTAGCAACGAGATTGGATTGGATTGGATTGGAAAACATTTATTGAGCATAAAAGTGGGTGGCTTTCTCAGTCCAGATAGCCGCGAGCTAGCGCAGCTGCTTGGGCGCGAGTGATGAGGCGTTCTTGGTCCTCGCACCGTGAGCTGGCCAGCTCGCGGGTTTGGCGCGTAGGGGCATTCCCACACCAGGCGGTAGGTAGTGTTTGGGACGGAGCAAGGAGGGCAGTTGTAGGGGTAAGTGGAGGGAGAGATGTAGTGGAGTATCGTGGTGTTGTAGAATGTGTTGTTCTGCAGTCGACACCAAATGCGAGCCGCCTGTGTGCTGAGGGATGGGTGAGGAGGAGGGTATTGAAGCCGCAGTTGGTGATAATGATACAAGATTTCAGTGTATCGGGGAGAGACCGGGGGATAGATGGAGGGTTCGGAAAGGTCGTCTTCCGTCGACGAAAACGCCCGGAATGTAAGAGCGCGGACAGCGGCGTGTGCCGCCTCGTTTCCCTCGAGGGAAGAATGGCCTGGTGTTCATACGAGAAAACGCGCAAAAGCACCGGTGTAGTCAGGTTGTGATCAAGTTGTAATACACAGTGACTGCATCGAACTACGCTAAATGGCGCTACGTGGCGCTACGCGGAAACACGAGATGGTGCCGCGGTGCACCGCGTATGTAAGCAGGTTCTGAAAATCCCATACCCTCTTTCCGCCATGGACGGAAACGAACGTAAGACGCGTCACGCTGCTGCTAATGTCTACGAAGACAACGAGCTTCCCCGAATACGAAACCGCGGCAAGCGGAGGCAAAGTGACTAAAATTGAATGACGGTCGGGGCGCAAATCGGATTTCACTCAGGGTGCAACTTGGATGTCACGGTCCCCGTACTCCACACCCTCGCCATTATCCACGGAGTTGAGATACTGCCATTTTTTTTAACGTACGCCGAAATTTTGTACACATGGGTGTTTTTGCTTTTCGCCTCCATCAGAAAAGCGGCCGCCGCGGCCGGGAATCGAAGCCGCGACCTCGTAGAAGCATGACTGAAAGTCTATAAAACTAATTCCGTGTAATCTGTGGTGCCTAAGGATGCTTATCGGCCTGCTCCCTTCCCTGCTATGGAGCTGTAATAAACCGGGTCGCCAGCCCGCAGCTGCTTCCGTTCCTGACTGCTGCATATGTGTAACTGTGGCTTTTTCGTCTTGTTCTTTGTTTTTCAGATGTTGCATTCACTTGGCTTCAGCGCGCTGGCCTTGTTCGACAAGTCAGGACACCTCTTGGAAGTTCCAAACCCGAAACGCGTCCAAGCCTGCCCGTGTTCTGTACAAGCTTGCAATCCTTCACGCCGCCAAAACATGACGTCGTAGCATCTCGCCATGTCGCTCATACTCCTTGCTTCAATTGCGAAAATAAAAGAGTTTTCTAAATATTTGCTGCCTCTATCAAGGCTCCTGAGCTCGCTGGCTGCGCCAGCTTGAGCACAGTGGCGTGCATGTACAGAATTGAAAAGAAAGAATTAAAAATATGAATATAAAAGGGAATTTGGATGGGAAACTACGTTTTAGAACAAACCCTCACTCACTAAGATCTCTGAATACGAATAAATACGATCACATGAAAACTCACGTCGAAGAGAAAACTTACACACGTGATGTGAACGTTTCCCTCAAAAGGTCTAACATTACGCTGCACGCGATGGAGCAAATTTTGACTTTCCTTGGCCAACCTCTCCAATAAACATATTTCTCTCTCTCTTTCTCTCTCGGGTGCAAGGACTGACACCCTTCTGCGGGGCTTATACTTCCACAGTTCCAGTGAAAAGTTTAACTAAAGAATGCTTGAAAAGACCCCCTTTAACAGCAAAAGATTTGCCCGATAACATGAAAGTTCTCACCCTTCGAGCCGAAGTATTCTGCACTATGGTCAAAACACGGCAAGTTTGCTGAAAGGTCCGCGGATTTCTAAATTACTGTCTCCGTTAATTAATTACGCGAAACTCCGTAATGCGTGGCTAATTACAGCTTCGCAGGCTTGTGGATGTGAAGGGGCGTATATTTTGAGCATCCCGAACATCTTTGGCCTGAACGGGCGTTGTCTAACCATTCTGAAGGCACCAAAAGGCGCAAGAAAGGCGCTAAGAGGCACGATTTGCGTCGCCGTTATCAAGAAAATCTTTTGCTGATAAGGGGGGTCTTTTCAGCGAAACTTTTTTCCCTCAAAGGGGGTAGGTATAGCCCTGCAAAAGAGAGTCAGCACGTACACCCTCAAGGGAGTCAAAGTTTACACCTTTTCGCACAGCCTAATGTTACACCATGGTTACACCTTTGAGTGAAAAGTTTTGCTAAAGAATGCTTGAAAATACCCCCCTTATCAGCAAAAGATTTTCCTGATAACGGCGATGCAAATCGTGCCTCTTGGCGCCTTCCTTGCCCTTTTTGGCGCCGTCGGAATGGTTAGAAAGCGCCCGTTGAGGCAAAGACTGCATGCGGGCTTAGTTGAGACCCACGTATTTCGGCAAGGGTTTGCAACCAGAGCGGACTGACAGATCCGCACCCGGTCCCGAGCCAGAGCCCGCGGCGCGAGCACGCAGGGGTTTGTAACCAGAGCGGAATGAAACTGGCGACCACCTGCAACCGCTTTTTTAGTGGGGAGGGCATTCCTGGTCTGGCAACCATGGTAGCCCCGCAAAAAAATTGGCGGGAAAATTTGAGGGTACGTCAGCCGAAATGCTACGCGTATTTCGTCCCCATTAGTACACCCGTGGCTAGTAGCGCTAGTTCTGAAGCTTTCAGCCTTAGCTTGACCAGGCAAATTACTCATGTGTTTAGTTCCACACACATTAGGGAACATTATTAGTGCCATTTAATGGCGGAGTCTGTCCGTGAGAGGGCGTTTCTCTGCGCCAATGATGTGTGGAGGTTAGATGGCGGTATACAGTGGCCGGCAGATTTCGTCGTCTTGTCAGAGATTGAGCCCCGCGCATAAGCCGCAAGCCTGATTCAGTACGTTTTCAGCAATTTTTTTCACTTTTGTTCCTTTCTCTTTCATTTCTTTTACTTGGTCTGTTATCGCATTACTGTTTCTTTACTTAATTCAGTACATGTATTTCTATCGTCGAATAGGACTCCTCTGGTTTGAAGCTAAAATATGGCCGTATGTGAACATTATTTGTTTGCCGCTATGCTTTCGGTGCCTCTGATTAGTGCTGAACGCTTTGGTGAGTGGAGCAAGGGAGGACAACAACCGTGAATCATTTTATGCATTTTTATTGACCACGAAGGAAATATATTCTCTGCCAGGGCACACTTGCTTTCGAGATGAAGGAGCCCGCTGGCCAAGCAAGTAGGCGGGAGACATGGTTTATCTGGACACAAATTGGTGCAGTTAGAGCCACTGAGAAAACTAAACAGTACGCCGAGTATTACACTCAACTCTACGAGTGACGACAAGAACGGTCAGACTTCTGTCCGCATGCTACTTTGCCGGCTGCTGCGCCGAACTCCCCTGTACAAGTTACACACAACAGTCCGTTTACCTTTTTCGCCGTCCGGGGATAAATCCTAGGAGGACACGTTGCCTAGAATGAACACTTTCACACCAGCCAGAGGACAAAGTACCCGAGTAAGAACTTCGCTTCATGAACGGTGCGACGTTCACACGGGGTCAAGGGCTGTCCCTAACCGCACTCCTAGCGAATCATTTTTGGAATTATGCTCACTAGGAGTGCGAACTTGTTCGCTCTTTTTTTTCTCTCCCAACTTTAATGAGCGCCATTATGACAACTAGGATTTGCTAAAATACTGTTCGAAACGAGATACAAGAGACCGACACAGTACTTGATGTCGCTCGAGCCGACAGAGCCAGCGAGCCGCATCGACTGTGTACAAACGACAAAGGCAGTACTCCGGTTTCGAACAGGGTTTAATTCCAAGACAGGCGCAGCCACGGACAGCTCGACTCGAACGGCATCCGTGAAGGCTCGATGACGGCACCGTCCTCCAAGGTGGTAACCAGGACGCATAGATAGGAGGCGGTCTGCACCAAGAGGCAAATCACGTTAAAAATGTTACGTTTGGGGAGACCACCATTCCTTACCGATTGCAAACAGGGTTTAATGATTTCAAGACAGGCGCACCCATGTACAGCTCGACTCGAACGGCATTCTGGACGTCTCGATGACGGCCCCGTCCTGCTCGGCGGTGGCCGGTACGCATAGGCAGGAGGCGGTCTGGAACAAAAGGCAAAGCACGTTAGAAATGTTGCAATTTCGAAGGTAATCACGGCTTACCGAATGCGGGGCCCATGATTACGCCTGGCAGGAACGGGAAGGGACGCTGAAAGGCAAAGTAACAGACGAACAACGACAGAACCACGTTTATTACCAGAAAACACCTCTGTACAAAACACGTGTCGTCGAGCTCAGTAGACAGGACAGATGGAGACGTGTACCTGCCTAGCCAGAAGAGTAGTGCATGTTTGCGGGAAGGAGCAAGTGCAATAAGACACGACGCAAGGGTCAGGGAAAGGGGAGGGCGGAGGCGGTGCCGGACGCGAACCTGAAAAGGAACCAAGGACACCAATTCCATCACTCGCCTTTGCCACGACCCCAATTTGGCGCCGCGGACCGCAGAGCTGCGTTCCGTGCTTCAGTGATGCTCGTTGAAGGTGGCGACTGTATTCCGAACGCCGCGCGAACCGAGGACGTGCGAGCGGAAGGCATTATCGAAGTGCATATACCTCGGCTACCGCGGCGTTCGGAAAGGAAGACCGACTATCACCACAACCTAACGGGGCTTCCGAGCTGAGTCCGACGCTAGAGGCAGTGGCGAAGGGCTCCAACACCGCCACTGCGCCGCTGTCCCGAAAGCTACAGCCTAACGCGCACCGCAAAGCTTTGGCGACAGTCGGAATCCCTGCGTCGCGACGGCCCAGGAAACGTCCGGCTCCGAGGCTAATGTGCGCTCGGTTAGGAAAATTCAAATACGCAAACGTTCAGCGTCGCGAAAAAAAATGATACGAAACCGGTTTCGTGGGCACGCCGCACGTCGCACCGGGCCTTCAGCCACGGAACTCACCACTTGGAAGACTCGTCGGTGAAGACTGTGAAGCAGCATACCGTGAAGGAAGTCCGTGAGGCCCTCGTGGGTATTCGCTTGTCCGAGCGAGCCGGTTGGGAGCGGGGATGGCACAGACATAACGAAAAACGACTGAAGGAAATGAAAACGACAACACTTATGCATTAAACCACCTCTTAGCGCGAACCAAACTTCCCCAATAGACAGTATACCGCGTGGAAAAAAACTCACCTGTCCATCGCCGCCGTCACCGCGCCGCCAGCTACTCTGCGCCCGATGCGCAACAGGCAGGCAAGATCGCGTACCCCTCGTTATAAAACGCGCTTATCCTGGCATTACAGAGCGCTGCTCTTGGTCGGCTACCGCCCACCCTTCCAATCTTTCACATCGATATGGTCTTCCAGAACATTCTGCCAGTTGTAAAACAAAACGAAAAAGTTATCGCATCAAGTCGCAGCCGCGCGGCCACCGGAGCATGCATGACAAGGCATTTTATGCTGCGTCACGGAGCAAGTTAACCTTCTTGCTTTGTGGTTCTTCATGTCGGCTAGGGGCTTCGGCTGGCGCGATTGCACGGTCCTATCGATCATGCGGCCGTTACCGGCCGTCTTCCGCGGCTTTTGAAACCGAAAAAAAAACGCCACGTCTTGAAGAAACAGTCGACTGCGCGGGAACACAAATGCTACTGCGTGCGTACGTACGTACGTACGTACGATTGATTGATTGATTGATTGATTGATTGATTGATTGATTGATTGATTGATTGATTGATTGATTGATTGATTGATTGATTGATTGATTGTAAGGTTCAACGCGCCGACAAAATGAAGGCGATGAGGCGCGCCGTATAGTGGAGGGCTCCGGATTGATTTTGACCACCTGGGGATCTTTAACATGCGCCGAAATCTCGTATATACACGAGCGGTTTGGCTCTTCGTATCCACTAGAAAAGCAGCCGCCGCGGCAGGGAGTCGAACCCGCGTCCCCGTTCTCAGCAGCACAACGCCTTAGCCACTGAGCCATCGCGGCGGGTGCGTACTAGTCGTGGCTGTAAGAAAATTAGTGCCCTTTCACTCAGTGAAGAAAAATGACCTGCGAAGCTGGACGCAGTCCACGGAGTGCATGAAAGGAAACACGTTTGTTCGTAAATAGCGATTGAGCATACTTCCTAGCCAATTAGCTGAATGAAACTTGGAAGAACCCAAGGTTCAGTCTCGCGGTCAAGCTAGGAGCTGACTCCCGCTTCGTAGCAGTCAGCTCCTAGGAGTCACTGTTCGTGTAACACACCAACCCAATCCACTCGGTCACTGAGAGGACACCGGACAAGTCGCATTGGGCCGTTTGACGTCCGCGTTTAAACCTCACGCCAGCACAACGGAGGCGCCATCAGTAAGGACCGCGACCCGCCGCGGTGGCTCAGTGGCTAAGGCGTTGCGCTGCTGAGCACGAGGTCGCGGGTTCGATTCCCGGCCGCGGCGGTCGCTTTTCTGATGGAGGCGAAAAGCAAAAACGCCCGTGTGTACGAGATTTCGGCGCACGATAAAGATCCCCAGGTGGTCAAAATTAATCCGGAGCCCTCCACTACGGCGCGCCTCATCGCCTGCGTTGCGTCGGCGCGTTAAACCCCACAATCAATCAATCAATCAATCAATCAAGTAAGGACCGCGTGCACGCACCCCTCCCCACAAGCCGTGCACGCCGGCAACCGGTTATGTGCGCGGGCTTATAAGTGAAGAAACCTGAACAAGTAATACTGCCCCACCGGGTGGGCAGTTAACAAGCGTTAAAAGGTGTCGTTGGTGTGGTATCTGATAAGGCCCCCTGCTTTCAGGTTGTGCTAGATTCTGCAGGCTCCCTGTGTCATATGACGATGTTTCGAATTAGTCGCGCGCTGTTTCGAAGAAAGTTTAGTTTTCTCTGTAAGCCCGTCTTCGCGCTGTTCGCGGAGCTTAAATGTAACAGATGAATTTTTGCGAACGCTCACCTCACGACAAGACGACCCAGCATTAATTTTTTTTTTGTCGTGTGCTGATTCCCGAGTATATTTTGCAGTATCCGTGGTACTTCTTTCGTAGGGTGTTCATCAAATTTATGCCACATTGGCTTGTCCAAGGTAGTGATCAATACCTGAGGTATGATACTGGTAACTGGCGTAATGTCAGGTATGAGTGCTCCGCTAGATTATGTAAGCACACGCACAAAACCCATTTGCTTCGTAGTGTATAGCCATAGCATCACCATCTGAGGAAACGCTGCTTACGGAGATACTTTTAGTAAATTCCAGGGCAGTGGAAATATAGTCAGCTCCGTGCATTAGATGGTTTCGCGACGCCGGCCTGTGACAAACACCTGGCGCTTATACAGACCGAAACACTAAGACCGCTTCAGAAACATTTACTCTCGTAAATACACCACATTTGCAAACAGATTTGCAAACAACTGCAAACAGATTTGCAAACAACCACATTTGCAAACAACTCATACAAACGGTAAATATCAGTCGTGAACGTGCCGCGAAAGCAGCGGCGACAATGGGGAGCGGGCCGGAGCCTCCGGCGGCTGCTTTCGAAACAAGCCGCGAGGGTGATTTCAGTGGCGCCTCTACAGGCAGCGCTCGAGGCGTATACCAAGCCGGGGGAAATTTTAGAACAGCCAAAGTGCTAAGGATATAGTCCAGCCAACGGCGAAATACTTGTGGCATTGAAAGTATAAAATCCCATAGTCCAGCCGGAAGCGGAAATTTTGGGGTACCGAAAGTACCAAGGCTATATATTCCAGCCGATTGTGGAAATTTTGGGGCAGCGAAAGTGCCCAGCCTACAGTCCAGCTGACGGTAGAAACTTTGGGCGTTGGAGGTACCAAGGTTATAGTCCACCCAAAAGAGGAAACTTAGGGACAGCGATAATGCTAAGACTACGGTGGATATTTTCGGTCTTTTAAAGAACCAAGGCTATAATCCAGCCAAATGCGGCACTTTTGGGACAGCGTAACGGCCAACGAGAGAAATTTCGGGGAAGCAAAAGCAGTAAGGTGACGGCAGAAATTTTTAGGCAGGGAAATAGTCTAGCTGACGGGAAAATTTGGGGGCTTTGAAAGAGCGAAGGCTAGAGTAAATGAAAAAGGGGAAATTTGGGACAGTGAAAGTTTTAAGCCTGTAGCCCACCACCCGGGGAAACTTTTGGGGCAGCGAAAGGACAGGCAGCATTGGAACAGCGGAAAAAGACATATTCCAGCCGACGGCGTATTTTTTGCGACATTGAAAGTACGAAATTATATAGTCCTGCCAAAAGCGGAAATTCTGTGGTAGCGAAAGCGCTATAGCTTATATACCAGCTGACGGTGGAAATTTTGTGTATTCAAGGCACCAAGGCTGTAGTGCACTCAAAATCGGGAATTGTGGGGCAGCGATAGTGCAAAGACTATATCCCAGCCGACGGAGGAAATTTTGGGGCTATGAAAGTGCCAATGCTAAAGTGAAACTTTGGGCCAGTGAATGTATTGCGGCTAGAGTGCAGCCGATAGAGGAAATTCTGACAAAGCGAAAGTGCCGAGGTAAAAATCCACACGACAGCGGAAAATTTTGGGCAGGGAAAGCACTGAGGCTGTAGTCCAGACGACGGCCAAACTTTTCGGGGAGCGAAAGTTCCTAGGCTAAGGTCCAACCGACCTCGGAAATATTGGAGCAGCGAAAGTAGTCCAGCCGAATGTGAAAAGTTTGGGTCAGTAAAAGTACTGCGGATGTGGTCCAGCTGAAAGCGGAAATTTTTCGGCATTGAAGTTACCAAGGCTATATTCCAGCCAATTCAATTCCAATTTTATATTCCAATTTTGAATTCCAACTATTTCCAGCTATATCCCAGCCAATATTCCAGCCAATTTGAATTCCAACCTTTTCAAAAGCGGAAACTTTGGGAAAGTGAAAGTGCCGAGAGTATAATCCGGCTGATGGCGTAAATCTCGGGGGAGCAAAAGTAGGAAGACTATATAGCCCAACCGACGAGAAAATTTTGGGGTATTCAGCGTACAAAGGCTATAGTCTAGCCAAATCCAGACACACACACAGACACATACTCGCACACACACGTGCACACACACACACACACGTACACACACACGCGCGCGTTCCCACACAGACACACAGACACACACACCGACACACACACACACACACACACACACACACGTACACACACATGCAAACATACGCACGCACACGCACAAACACACGCACAGACACAGACATACGTCCACACAAAGACACCGGCTTGCACGTACGCACTCGTACACACACACACGCATACACACACGCACACACACACACGCACACACACACACGCACACATGGGCGCGCGCGCATGGATAAGCACTGGAGTGCATGTCCACACAAATGTAGAATTTCAGTATGGGAAATTATCTTCTTGGGGCCAATTCCAGGGATGCGGCATTGAATTTGTAAGGGAGTAACATTCCAAACATCCCCCTCGCGAGGGGCACGATCAAATGCAGAGCATTTCCGGGGGCGCACGACGTTAAGTAGTTTGCGTTATGTTAATGTTGTTGCACTTGTTGCTGTTGGTTGTTATATTGTAATTAAATGAGGAGACGTAATTACGTGGTCACGTGACATCATTTATTAGCAGGTGGGTATGATTATTATTCTTCTCTTCTCTTCTCTCTCTTTTCTTCCCTGGCTGTTGTTGCGTCGTCGACGTCTAGATGCCTCTGGTAGAGTTAGTCCCCCCATTCGAGGGAGTCGATGGGAGACGCCATTGTTGAAGTTGTTCTTGTTCTTGCTGCTGCTGTTGGTGTTGTTGCACGACACCGAGGACGACGGCCTTGTGGTCGCTGAAGTGGACCGTCAAGGGATCGGGAAGCAACGGTCGAACGCGCAACGTAGACGCAGACGACGACGACGACACGAAGACGAGATCGATGCACGATCTGTGAATCGTCGTGGACGTTCTGCTGTTGACGTCGCTGTGATCAGACACGCAGTCCAAACCGTGCAACTCCCTCATCCGCCTAACGAGCCAATCGTCCTTGCGAATGTCCACGTTAAAGTCACCCACCAGGATCAGGTGTTGAATGAGTCGAGGATATAAGGCGCGTTCGTAGCCCTCCATTCTGTGTTGGCTTTGTGGCGCAGTGGGTAGAGCACCATGTACCTTGCGTTCCGCCCGCATGGTCGTGGGATCGAAACCAGGAGCCGGTAAGTATTATTTTTTTATATAGTGTAGGGGGAGGGGTGCGGACTACTACGGACAACTAGAACGGGTGACATCGTGAGTTAAAGAAATGCTCTGCATTTAAAACGGAAATTTTGGGGCAGCACAGTGCCAAAGCCATACTCCGGCCGACGGAGAAATATTGGTGCCGAGAAAGTACTAAGGCTATAGCCAAGCCTAAGGCGGAAATTTGGGGCTTTGAAGGTACCAAGGTTCAGCCAAAAGGAGATATTTTCGGAATATGAAAGTTTTAAGGCTGTCAAGTCAAGTCAAGTCAAGTCAAGTTTATTTGACATCAAAATACAGATATTTCTAGGGACCATAACACAGATGTCAGGAGCGCGGGCAAAAAGACAACAGAAGCGGCTTGACGGGGCCCGTGCCCCCTAATGTCCGTGCCGCCTAAAGGGGTCCGTGCCGCCTAAATAAAACAAATTTGTACATCAAGAGGAAAAACAAAAATATATACATGGATCAATGTAGTAAACAAAAATTCACAGTTCTTGGCAGCAACATAATCAATTCATGTTAAAACCTCTGTTACGAATCGGCCAGCGCCGCAGTACTTTCCCGCATCACTCCTCGGCTCTGCGGCGAAGCCACTACGTGCGCCTTTCAGCCGTCAGGCGCCACCATGTCTGTGACAAGTATAGACAAGCCGAGTCAGACGAGACGCTTCGCTTTCGGCGCATTTGGAAACTTCAGCGGCTGCCGGCGAGGCTCGTCTCAACGCTCTTCAATGACACAGAGGCCCCGCGAACTCAGCAGAGTCCTCCTCTCTCCCCTCTCCCGGACTCAACGTGCGCCGAGGCTATGAACGGCTTACGAACTCTGGAAAGAGCGTTGTGTGTGTCTGTGACGTTCGTGGCGTGTTGCAGCTTGTTGCGTTTTGACCGTTACCGCTTTTTGGTATAAATAGACCCCCGAAAGCGTTGTAAACCATTCCTGTTAGAGCAGCGAATTCCTGTATTGTAACCTCGCCCGTCGGGGCATTGTTCTTTGGCTTCGGCTCACCTCTCGCTATGAAGTAAATAGTTACGTTAGCCCACGGCTTCTGGACTTCTTCACGGCTGCAACAGCGGCTGGCCGCTCGCATCATACACGCTACCACTCGTATGTCGGAGGCCACGGAGCTCGGATCGGGTGCCCCCACTCGGTCGCAACACCTCATTTCTTAACTCATTGCAACAAGATGCTTGCACAGAACTAATAAGGCAAACCACAGAAATGCGAAAATCAATAATAAATACAAACACAAAATTAATCATTCATTACGTGAATTTAACAGACATGATAACGTGTAGCACAATTATGTTTTCCGTAATTGGTACGCGGGGAGGGCACCCACCGCGGTGGCTCAGTGGCTAAGACGTTGCGCTGCTGAGCACGAGGTCGCGGGTTCGATTCCTGGCCGCGGAGGTCGCTTTTCTGATGGAGGAGAAAGGCAAAAACGCCCGTGTGTTCGAGATTTCGGCGCACGTTAAAGATCCCCAGGTGGTCAAAATTAATCCGGAGCCCTCCTCTACGGCGCGCCGAATTGTCAATGAATTAGCTTTGCTCCAATTATCGAGTTTGTTTAGCACATTGTTTGCATCCTTCAATAATTTCGTAGTAACTTTACCAAAAAGAAAGGTGGTGTCGTCTGCATAAATAACAAATCTGCAAGAGTCGTCGATAATAATGGCCCGAGGGTGCTCCTCTGGGATACTCCTAACTTAACTGTTTTATTGTTTTATAATCAGATATTCTATTGTCTATCACCTCATCCTGGCATCGGAATTTAAGGTAGCTTTCCAGCAAAGTAAGATATTCTTCATTCCTTATTAAAAAAAAAAAAACCTTACAGGCTCCAGAACAGGCATTGGGCAAGGAGGAAATTGGAAAAGTTAAGAGACAGATAACGTACAGTTTAAAGGCAGGGTCAGTGACAGCAAAAAATATAAATGAAATCCCTTATTTTGTGATACAGAGCGAGGTAAATTTGAAGGTATACACCACTTGTTGACTTGAACATGGCGAAATAAGGATACATTTTGAACAAATAAAAGGCAACGGAAATTTAAATCATCGTACTGCGCAATGCACTCCGAATTCAAGAACATGGTCACATGGTGAAGAGAGTGAGTACCTGACGGTGAAATGTATCGGGATTAGATATGGAGGCTATGCAATCAGGGAGGTCATTTCAAAGACGAACGGCCCGAGGCATGGTGATAAATTGAATGCATTACCGTATTTGCGCATGAAGCTGAACTGATCATGTAATCTGCGTGAAAAAGAGTTGGTTGTTTGAAGCTGAAGCTGCGTTCGTTTATTAGAAGCAATATATTTCCGGAACAGGCAAAGAAGAGCAATATTGCGGCGGCTATCTAATGGTGGTGGTTGAAGGTCTAATTTAATTTGTGTTATGCTTGAGCTGATATCGTGATTACATGATATGAAGCGGACTGCTCTATTTTGAATCCTTTCTGCCATTGTGATTAAGTAGTTTTGGTGAGGGAACCAAATTGCTGAGGCGAATTCCAATATTGGCAGAATAAAGGTAAGGAAGGCGACTTTTCGAATGTTAGCAGGGCAATATCGCAAGTTGCGGCGTAGGTAGCCCAGTGAACGTGATGCTTTGGCGCATTCAGACGCGATATGTGAGGCCAATGAAAGATTCGCTGTAAGAAGAACATCAAGGTATTTGTAGGAAGGAGTGTGGAAAAGCATGGTGTGATTGAAGTAATAGGAAAATTCAGAGTTTACGTGTTTGCGGCTGAAGGACATTACCTCGCATTTGGTAAAATTCAATTTCATGAGCCATTTGTCACACCAGTTATAAATACAGTAAAAATCTGCTTGAATGGTTAAGTGATGATTACTGGAGTGTATAGAACGGTCTATTATACAATCATCTGCAAAAATACGCATGCAAGAAATAATCTCGGAGGGTAAATCATTAAGGTAGATTAAAAAGTGTAAGGGCCCAAGGACGCTGCCGCGCGGAGCAGATCATTTAGAGATTAGTCGGCAGTGGGGCACACGACCAAAGGCTTTAGAAAAATCAAGGAAGATACAGTCCGTTTGAAGGTTTCTGTCCATGTTAAAGAGCCAGTCGGTGGCTAATTTAAACAATTGTGTGTCACACGAAAGTCCCTTCCTAAAACCATGCTGGTTAGGAAAAAAGAAATTGTTCGTCTCGAGGTGATTGTACACGTGTGAACTGATTATATGCTCAAGCAGTTTGCAGCATATGCAAGTTAAATATATGAGTCGATAGTTGTCAGGCGAGTGAATATCTCCAGTTTTGTGAATTGGTTTTATCTCTCCGATTAACCAGTCATCGGGTAGCATGCCAGGTGTTAAAGATTGTTCAAAAATTTGGCATAAGATCTTGCTTGATACGGCGAGGGTGTTCTTTAGTATCTTCGAATTAATGTTATCGATACCGGCTGATGTGGATATTTTTAGGTTACTAATGAGCGATTCAGTGGCTCCAAGAGTGCCCGTAATGGGTTCCATATATGCGGCGTCAAGTTCAGGAAATGTGGGCACATTGGAATAATCCTCCTGAGTGAAAACCGATAAAAAAAACGTATTGAACACAGAGGGGCAGTCGGTGCTATAGGAATGGGTACGTTGTCAGTTCCGTGTAAAATAATAGTTTTAGTATTTGTGCCCGGTGATATAGTTTGCTAAAATGTTTGTGGGATTAGACTGAACCAGGGATGGTAGGTCGTGCGAGTAATATTTATCTTCAGCTGAAGTTATCGCCGAGCAGTAGGTTTTCAAACAGAGTTTGTATGCCTGCCATGCCTAATCCGTGCGCTAGCATTTAGCCCTATTGTACAAACGTTTCTTTTTGTTAGGTAGTTTGGGTAATTATGAACAGTAGGGGAACGTAGTCGTCGACAAGCGCAGTTCATTTATCCCAGTAAAATACCTAGTTTTCATTTACGTATTGACAACTGAATGTAGGTAGTAACACTTGACAAAGAAATTGTTCTAGTTAGGTGTTAATGGCAGCGCAATTTCCCCTATTGTAATTGCGCATTCGTTTTGTTGTTGTGCCAGACATGGGCTTCGGGATGCTTAATGTAAATTAAAGGAGGTTATGGTCTTTCTTTTTGTTTTAAGTTTATTGAAATGTAGAAAAGACTCTTGCCAGTGCATCAGACCCCCTTAGTGGTAGCGATAAGTTAAGGTTCACGACGGGTATGGGTGGGAAATAACAAGGTAAAAATAATGGGTCGAGATATTAAATGCAGGAGAGTGTCCCACACTGCCTTCGCTAAATTAGGTGGCTAGGACGGACGCAGGAGATCATTTAAGGAATTTGGTCGTAAGTTAGCGGGAAGGGTGTCTAGGAGAACCTGTCTTTCAGTTTGAAATTGGGGGCATGTCCAAATAGTGTGTTCAGTGGTGTCCGGAATTTCCCAGGAGATACACATGCCTTAATTAGGTCACGAATGAAAAAACGGTTGTCGTTTTGCAGGGGAAAGGTTGGTAAGTGTCATTAGCTGTCTGAGGCGGACTTGTTGAGAGCGAAAATAGGACTTGGGAATGGGGGTGTGGTTGACCAGGGAGGCGAAAAAGCCTTTCCGTTGTTGTTTGATGGCGGTCCGGTGCTCGTCAGGGTCATAATCGCAGTCCGAAGGCGTCCAGCCGGCTTGGGGCACGGTTGTGAACGATGCACGTGCCGCCAAATGGGCCACCTCATTTCCGGGGATTACGGCATGGCCGGGCAACCACATGATGGTGACGTCGATGTTCTGTTGATGAAGGATGCTCTTGAGTTCTTGGATCTTCTTAACTCGTAGGCTGTATGATAGTTGATGGCGACATACTAAAACCAGTCACATTTGTAATTTAAACTATTGTGTCAGGAGCGTTGGTGAATACCAGGTCAAGGATACTGGAAGTACGGGTGGGTTCTTTGACTACATGGAAGAGTTTGAAATGCAACGTTAGATTTACTAGTTCTAGAGGCGCGTGACATGAGGATGACATGTGTTCCCATTGAAGTCACCAGGAGGATAAATATGGTTAGATGGACGCAATTGAATGGCATGAGAGGTGCTATCACGCAAGTCTTTCAAACAGGAATGGTCAGAATTTGGTGCATGATAACAAGCCCCAATCATTCTTACACTAGATAACACAGGGTTCCATATATTAACCAGTCCTGACTATTTTAATGAAAAATTTAGAATCAGTGCAATTTTATGGCGGTAAAATTACTAACGTTATAGTCCATCCTACGGCGGAAAATTTGGGGCACTGATGGCACCAAGGCCTGGGATGGTACCAAGCATGGTACACTTCTGATGGGACTGTCGTGGTTGTTTATCCAGACTCACTTTTGGATCTTCACCGGGCATCCAGAAATGCGCCAGTCCCCACAAGGGTTGCGGCGTCCTGAGCCCGGCCAGTTGGCGCGCCTGAAAATTGACCGAGGGGCCGTTTGGTTTGACAGTCTCAGTCAGGCACATCTATCAGCGGTACGACGCCGCATAGCCGGAAACGATAACAGACCTATTTGAATCAAGAAATCCCTGAAAACGTTATTTTTCGGTGCTCTCTGGATCAAATATGTCATCGGACAAGAGTATTATCTGAAACTTGACGCCATGAAGCTGGATACGTTGCCCCCTGACGCTTTCTTCTCCAACGACCGCCTGGGAGAGCTGTACGCCGACTTTCCCGCGCACCTCCTTCATGCACAACTACATCCGCGTGTCGGAATTAAGCGTTTCGACAGAAACTGAACGATGAATGATTGATCAATGTTTACGCCAAGAGCCTCGAAGGCATGAGCCATGGCCGCGTTGCACACATCTACCATAACTACTACAATAGTCTCTATCGGTCTCGGAGTGCTTGAGCCACCCTTGTTGCACGCGGTAGGCACGCTCGGTCTAAAGTTCGGCTTCGCGGGAACTCTCCTGGCGGCGGGGTTCGCTCGTTTGTCAAGCTTGGCGTTCAGCTGCACCACAGGGGAGACAACGAAACGTGGTGGGCTCTGTCGGAGGGCTGAAATGCGAGCTGGGCGGGAGCGTCGCCAAAGCGAATTCGACTGAGGCGCCACGAGTGAAGCTCTGCATTCGATAATAACGTGCGCTGCATATTTGGACGGGGAACACGGACGTTATTCTCGAATTCAAGACTGTACCAACTAGCCCCTAAACATCCCTTTATTAAGCTCTGCTTTCTGCTTTGTTAGAGCTGCACTGGTGTCCGCTACGCCATCATCAAAATATGCACTTAGGGCTACACTGCGGACGACTTCAGGTTGCAGGGGATGGGGGAGTATCCTCCGACGTGCAGACGTTCGTTATCTCTTATTGCCTGATGACGTGTGCCACGGAGAACAACAGCGACATGTGCAACATTCCCACACGGCAGAGTGAGAGTTTTGCCAAAGCTTTCGAATGCCCAAAGGACGCATTAATGAACACTAAGACGAAGCGTAGTATCTTTAATGTCCTCAAGCGCATTTTATTGCACTTGACGATTCCTTAGATTTTTATTCGCATCCGGTATTCTTTTTTATTTGTATTTTTCATCGCCTGCGTCCATAGTGCTAATAAAAAAAGACTGCCAGCGTCAGGACATAACTAAGGTCATTTCTTTGCTGCCACTTGAGTGCTCCCAGCTGGTGCATGCATGCTGCTGTGACTTGCGTTCTTGGAATGCGTCCCTGAAATGGCTGATTTCTCATGAACTCTTTCTCAGCACTTCGATGCTCACTGCGTGCATCGCAGTGAGAGTGTGTGCGTGCGTGCGTGCGTGCGTGCGTGCGTGCGTGCGTGCGTGCGTGCGTGCGTGCGTGCACACACACGACCGTACGCTTATTCGCTGTTCGAGAAATGTTCGGGGCCGGAGCACATCGGTAATGCGAGCGTGATATTCGTAATAAGAAAAGCACACTCACAAAAAAAAATAATAATAAAACGACCGAAAACCTGCTTTCTAGCGTTTATACGGGTTGTCTTGAGCCCATTTGTTGAAACGATACTCATCGCCTAGTGGCAACGGCAGTAACGCAAGAGCAGAAGCGCTGTGGTGTTCGCGTTCGGAAGGCAGTAAAGCTTCGCAAGACTTGCGCTCCTGGCGTCAGTGTTTGGTTTTCTAAATGGTGCAACGCTATCTGTAGACTGGCTGTCAACAGTAGCGGTATCGATATAACAAACGTCTCTCTTCGACGTATGTGGCTTTGAGATACAGCCCCTGGTTTCAATTCATCGGAACGACCTTGGTTCGATGCCCGGCCACTTCAAATGTTTTAAGCCACTAACTTTTTAATGTAAAAATGTTTGCAAAATATACTACACACCTTTTCCTAAGTAAAGGTGGTTCGATTTGGTTTAAGTTGCTTTAGTATGTCTTTTTGTTTTTTTTTTGGGGGGGGGTATTTAATGCGGGAAGCGAAGGCTCTGTGCTATTGGGGAAATATGACGTCGCTACGGGTGAAAAGGCTATCAAAGGAAAGCCATCAATGAATTGTGGTAATTACCATTAAATTAATGTAATAATAACACTCAGACCGAGTTATCACAGTTGACTGACGTGGAGAAAGACTGTAAAATATGAACAAAGGGCTTGTCGTGCGAGAGCATCGTGCATTCTTTCTTATAATAAAGCATTGTCCAATACCAGACTTTGATAGTACATGCCACTCTGTGGGTGTGTGACCCTTTGGTTGCCATCCAAGTACGCACAATGCATTCTAAGTTCGGGACAAGATTTTTTTTAGGTCGACCTTTCTAGTGCTTGTGCTCTAATTATTGCATTGACTGATTTATTGATTCCTTTGCGCATGCGCCAGCAGCGACTGTGTACCAACGACTGTTTTTCCGATGCCCCAGTGCGGGCAGTGGTAGTAGTACAACTTTTACTGAAATGGGAGACCGTTAGTCTAAACAAGGGAATCGAAAGGAGAGAGGGTAGTAAAAGCACTGGGGCAGTAGTACCGCGCTTGGATTTCACTGTGTAACTTTTTGTTCACGCTTATGAGGGCGCACTTTTCATCTTCACTCTTTAAATGAATTCATCGTAGCTGGTGGGCCAGGTAAAGTAGTCCGTCGTGAGAAGGACCGGTGAGGCCTCCGCTCAGACAACTCGCGCCAGACCGCGCTTCAGAGAATGAAGTGCTATTTGGTGGGGATCAGGGTGCAGTTGTGGTGCCGTGAATGTTCGGTGTTTAGCAAAAGTAGGACATGACCACACGAGATGAGTGAGGTCTGCTGAGGTACTTGTGTGACAGTATGGGCATCTTGGGGGCAAATGGGGAGTGTACCATTTACGATGCATTTCAAGTGTGTAGGCTGCGTCGGTGAGAAAAATTTCACTTGAGCGGGGTAGCGGTGGTAAAGCGCTCAAATGTCGTGCTGGTGTTCAGTTTTTCAGGCGGTCTCTTCGGTCCAGAACTTATACCGGTGGAGTCGCATTACCGGTGGGGGCGTAGGCGACCGTGTCGGTTCTTGGTCAAGCGGTGCCCTCTACTGTGCGACCTCATGGGCCGCCTGGCCCGAGGAAGAGGGTTCATGGCCCGGTACCCAGTCAATGCGGACTTGTGTTTTGTTCCGTTGCATAATTTGCGTTTGGTATAGTATATGATGTGCCAGGGGATTTGTGGTCTTCTAAGATCTTATAGTTACCAATGCTTCATACCAGTCTGTGAGGATACGAATAATTGGCAGCACGGGATAATCAGTATCATACGGAAGGACTGTCATGACATGGTTGAAGGCATGCAGTTCTGCTTAAAGGGTCGTGGCATGGTTGTTGAACATGGTGTGATACCCCGAGAGGGCAGGAACCTCCAAGCATGCACCCGGGCCAGTTCGATGACATTCAAGATTACGCTGGCGCCTGTGTAGATGTCAATTCTGTTTTCGAGTCTTGTCGTCTGAAGGCGTCAGATGCGTTGCTGGCGGAGTGCGGGATTGTTGCGCCCAATCGGCTTGCTGTGCGAAGTGGTTACGACTTCTGGTCGACTCCTTGTATCAAGTGGGGTGGGGAAAGTGCAGGGTGTTGGTGGGCTGCGCAGTGCGGGCATATGCTTGTAGTCTGTGGGTATGCATGAACACCCAAGGTCATCCCTATAAACTTTTTTTTCGGCAATAAAACGTTCAGTTGTCCTATATCTTTCATATTTTTTGCTGTAACCGCCGCTGTGGCTAAGTGGGCCACTGGCCCCGAGGATGCCGGTTTGATCTCATTCGTGGTGGACGTTCTCAGATCGAAGTAAAAAAATGAAACCTCCGGATCCTCTAATTAGAAATTTTGGTCCAAAGTAAGAATTCCTGAGTCGCTTAACTTTATCCCTTTAATCACAGCGCGCCTAGTGAGTTTCAACGCGTAAAACGCGCACTTGAACTCTTTTCTCTTAAATTACTTGGCACAAAATTACCAAAAAAGTTTTGTCTAACCTTCCCAACTGCTCGGCTTTGGGCAATGACCGAAATTCTCGAGACTCTCACGAATGTTTTAGAGCTAAGAATGTCGGACGATTTTTCACTTGACCTGGACACCCACACACCCCGGCCTCGAGGGAGGTGAGACGGCCCACGAACACGCCCGAGGGCTCACGATCCGGCCAGGGCCTAATCTCTATTCCTATCACGGGGCGCGGTCTGCGACGGGATCGCCCGGTCACATTTATTGATATCACCACACACTCCCGCCACTCCCGCCGGATCTACCCCGACGGACAAGCAATTGGATAACAGCAAAGCTCACATTTGGCGTTTACTACAAACGAACACTTTCCACAACTCAGCCCGTCTTACCCACGTACACCCAAGCCTCAACCCAACCGCAGCCCTGCCACCTGTGCGGTGAACACGCCACCCTATCTCACATAATATGGGCATGCGAACAGGATCCGTTCCCACCATAATCACCTCTGAGTCGCACTGGGAGGCCGCGCTCCGCAGCTACGATCCGGACCTTAAGGGTCCGGCTAATCTACAGGGCTGAGGAGGAAGCGCGACCTGAATGGCATTAAAGGGACACTGAAGTGAATTTGTCAAGCTCCCGTTTTTGCTTGCACTGTGTAGACTGGCTCAAATTAACACACTATTCATCGTTTATCCGGTTGACAAATCGGTAATTATTTTACAAAGCGTGAAAGAAGAAAAACTACCATGCGCGGTTTGCGGCGGCCGCACAAACTAAAGGCTGTGACGTCAGGAGGGGGGGGGGCACCGTGATTGGACGATGCCCAAGGTTAGCAATCAAAAGTTTCGGTTTCGGTTCTGTAAAACAACATGCTTGACATCTGATGGCGTTGTTGGATGGGCATTCTCGATTTCTCAATTATCGCCCTACCGCGCTTCTGCCATGTTATCGGCTGTCAAATGTCTAAGATAAACCTCCCATGGCGTCTTGGAATCGTAGAAATCACTAGATGAGGCCTACGCAGTGGATGAACGCCCTCCGCGTCACCGCAGACTCAAATGCCATGCGCTTTTCCCGCATATTCGGAGCTTGCCTCACTCATGTCTGTTCGTAAAAAGCTAGTTCGCACCAGGCCAAGGGTGTGCTGATTCAGGCCTGGGCCCACTGCCCGCAAGCAGTCGGTGCTTGTGGCAACAGCACGCCAACGAGAACTCGCTAGCGCGTCATTGCCAGTATGCGCACGTTCTGCGATCTCGCTCGTGGAGCAGTGAACGTTACGGCCCAAAAAGGGTGAACTCAGTCCAGAAAACATCGGCCGCATACGAAAAAATCAACTTAAAAAAAAACCATGTACTCTCGGGGATTCGAACCTGCGACTTTGAAAACAGTAATCCCACTGCCTTAAAGGAGCCATGAAGAGAAAACACAAGTTTGGTTCATTCAAAAGATTGTCTCGTTAGAATCATACTGACACCACTTTTAACGTAAACTTCGCTCAAATAAGCTACATAATTAGGAAAAACGGGAATGGTCATGCGACCCACCAGCTCATTTCCCGCAACTGAACCTATGATGTCATTTTCTCTTCATGGCTCCTTTAAACCACTAGACCACGAGCCGGCACTAACCGGCCTGGATATATAAGGTCTATAATGTATAACCAGTTTACACTTTTATTTATTTTAAGCATTTCAAGTACTTTATGTGACTATTTGTTGTATAGCGCTCCTGCAGTAAGCGTCCGCCAAACTTCCACAATATCTCACGTCTAGCAATTGCATTTCTCTGACGGAAAAGCGTTCGCAGATGTGCGGTCGTGCTGCTGACCGCTGTGCTTGTTTACCCAGGGCAAAAAATGCTTCCTGCTCCCTAGTTTTTCGCTGTACGGTAAAAGTTTCAGTTGATTTTATTTTCTTAGTACCTATATTGACTTCGCTGACTCTTCTCCCGCCTTCAATTGGCCTTAGATTTTCCTACTAGCGTAAAGTCAGCGAAGCGTCGCATGTGCACTTGTGCAGCGCTTGTGTGGAGCGACCCGGACACTGAGTTTGACACAGTGTACAAACTAACAAAGTAAAGAAAGGCACATTCTTTCATTCACAAAGGTGTTGTGGCTTAGTTTAAATTGAGCGAGCGAATAGCGACGACCCGTCGGCGGCCGGCGGACGAAACGCTGGGCCGACTGACTCGATCGGTAGGTCGGCTGGTCGGCGAACCATGCAGTAGCGCAGCCATTTTCCAGCTCATCTCCTGCTGACGTCACACGAAAACGCCACAGAAAATGGGCGAGCGTAAAGAGAGGAGGACAGCATTTTCGAATTGATTTTTCTACTAAATAAATTCGCGTAAACGCGGCCAGAGTGGTCGAAACAAGGCCTACGGACTCCGAACTACAATTTGCGCTAGTAATCCCGCAATGTTTACAAATCACTTCAGTGTCCCTTTAACCGAAATAAAGTTTTTCTGTCTGGCTGCCGCACGAGCTTTATTCGTGAAGCGAATGGGAAGCCCCATGTCGCGCGACATTTCCATAATACTGCGTCGTGATTTCTCCGACTTTGCATGAGAGAGAGAGAGAGAGAGAGAGAGAGAGAGAGAGAGAGAGAGAGAGAGAGAGAGAGAGAGAGAGAGAGAGAGAGAGAGAGAGAGAGAGAGAGAGAAAACAATGAAAGCTGAATTCATACTCCCTTCTTAATAATTACGAATAATAAGGGCACGAATCGATCATTCATTTTAGTAGCCTTGCGAGGGTAACGAGCATGGCTTTATGACTGAGTGAGTGAGTAAAGACTTTATTGAATCGCCTGCTGTGGTGTCCCTAATGAAGCACCATGACGCGGCCTACGTCATCCTATCAAATACCCTTTACTCGGCAGCCGCCTCTCTACTCCCCTCGAGGTCCTTCAGCCGCCCCTGAATGGGGGCCGAGCCCTCTCGCCTTTCGACCAGCCTCTGCCTTTCAAGGGCCGCCAGGATCAGCTGGACGGCCTGCAGAGTTGGCCGTTCTTGTCGTTGCTCCGCGCCGCAGCCTCGAACCACGGCGGAATCGTTGTTGCTGTTGCCGCTTCGCTGGGCCTTGCCGTACAGTCCCATAGCAGGTGGGCCGCAGTGGCTCGCGCACTGTGACACACCTTGCACGTGTCGTCCTCGTACTGTTCGGGGCACACGTATTTCATGATGACCGGGGTCAGTAGCGAACCCGTCTGCATCTGTCTGAACACCACCGCCTGTTCCCGAGTCAGACTCGGGTCGGGCGGCGCCATTCTTCTCCTGCTTGGCCTGTAGTGCTTCGTTATTTCGTTATAAGTGGCCAGCCTATCCTTGGTCTCCCCCCACCATTTCGCAGACAGGTTCGCTACGACCGCGTGGCCTGTTAACTCTCGCGCGGTCGAGTTCGCCGTCTCGTTGTGGTTTTGGTAACCCGGCGTGGGCCGGGTTCCCGGCGTGGGCCGGGAACCACTTAACTGTCACTTCTCTGTCCTTGAGGTCCAGCGCGGGGAGCACCCGCACTGCCCCACAACATCTCTGTTCTTGGCATAGTTTCGCACTGCACTCTTAGAGTCTCACAGCACGGTCTTGCAGTCCCGATCCGAGATGACTAAAGCAATCGCCACCTCCTCCGCCAACCGCGCCTCCTTCGTGCGTACGCTCGCCGCGGTGATCGTACCGCCGGTCTTGGCGTTGATGACCACCGCCGTGAATGCCCCGCGTTCTCGGTACACCGCGTGAAATTCCACCATTGCCTTAGCTCTCGCCGCTCTTCGTTCCCAGTTGTGTTCGGGGCTCATATTCTTTAGAATGGGATAGACTCTCATTCTCCTTCGTAGCTGGTCCGGGATCTCTGCCGTGTGGCCGTAGCGGTCCTTGCTCGAGTCGGGGTCTACGCCCAGTCTCTTCAGGATGGCTCTTCCGGTTTTGGTTGCCGCGAGCCGCTCGAGCTGGGCGGCTCTCTGTGCCTCTCCGATCTCCTCGAGCGTGTTGTGCACGCCGAGGTCCAGCAGCTCCTCTGTGCTCGTGCAGTCGAGAAGTCCGAGTGCCGTCTTGTGGGCCTTGCGGATCATCGCATTGATGTTATTGCGTTCGTCTAGCCGCCAGCTGTGAAAGGCGGCGACGTACGCCCCGTGACTCATGGCGAACGAATGAACGAGCCGCAACAGGCTGTCCTCCCGCATGCCGGCCTTTCGGTTGACGACCCTCTTCACGAGGCGCGTGGCCGCAGACACCTTGGCCGTGAGGCGATTGATCGTTTCGCCGTTGGTTCGGTGTTTCTCGATTAACAGGCCCAGCACCTGGATCTTCTCGACCTCGGGAATCACCTAGCCGCTGCTGGTTCTGATCTTGATCTTCTCGTGCTCCGTTGGCTCGGTCTTCTTTCTTGCTCCCTTCGGCGGTAACACCAGGAGTTCCGACTTACTGGGGGAGTAGATCAGGCCCGACCCGTCAAGTCGGGCCTCGATGGCGTCCACCGCTTTCTGTAGCGATGCCTCGATGAACCCGTTGCTGCCACCCGGGACCCACAACGTGATGTCGTCGGTGTATATCATGTGCCGCACATCCGCTAGCGCTTCTATGCACCGGCAGACGCTTATATTCACGATGCTGAAGAGCAGCGGCGGTATCACCGAGCCCTGCGGGGTCTCGGAGCTGCCGAGTTGCTTTTCCTCTAGCTTCAGGTCACCGACTTGGATTTCTGCCGTTCTGTCCGTCAGGAACCCGCGTATGTAGTTGTAGGACCTCTCGCCGAGGTTCAGCTTGTTGACCTGGGCCAGGATCGCAGAGTGCTTGACCTTGTCGAACGCGCTCTGCAGGTCCAGCCCCAGCACCGCCTTGTTGTCCTGCGTCTTAGTCCTGTCGTCGATAATTTCCGCCTTCAGCTGGATCATTGCGTCCTAGGTGCAGAGCTTGCCCCTGAAGCCGAGCATCGACTCAGGGAACAGGTCCTCCTCCTCCAAGTAACGCTGCCAGCGGTTCATCAGAACGTGCTCCATTGCCTTCCCGACGCACGAAGTCAGGGAAATGGGCCGGAGGTTCTCAATGCCCGGTGGCTTTCCGGGTTTTGGTATAAGGATCGTCTTCGCCGTCCTCCATTTCTTGGGTATGCTGCCCGACTTCCAGCACTTGTTGAACAGCGCCGTCAGGCTCTCTATTGCCGTCTCGCTGAGATTTTTCGGGGCTTTGTTGGTAACCTTGTCCGGGCCGGCGGCCGGGCGACAGTTGAGTTCGTGCACCGCAGCTCTGACCTCACAGACCTTGATGTCCCTGTCGAGCTTCTCGTTTGCCTCGCCCCGGTAGTCTGGGTGCGACTCCTCCGGGCTCGTAGGCAGGTACTTGTTGATTACTGCAGCGCACCCCGTCGTGCTTTGCCGCCTTTACGCAGGGGTACAAAGTTTCGGCAGCGCGTGGCGATCCGCATCGGTGCGGCGCCCGACGGCAGTTCACCTGGTGCCCAACGAACTGCCGGCGCATGGGCGGCCCCTTTGTGCCCGCATAGATGTGACATCGTTCAGCTCTGTCAGAGGCACTGCTGAATCCAAGAGTGGCTGAGTGGTTGTGCTTCGACAGCACCGCATTGTCGTTTAATTAAAGCGGTTGGCCTATTGACAATTCAACCTGGGGCGCCTGTAGCCTGCTCAGATAATAGGCGGTTACGGGACATTTTCAGCGACGTCATCATCATTATCTACGTAATCACCATCATCAGACGGGTGGAAAAGAAGAGCAGAAATCACGAGGTATATATAGACGCGCGAGGTTGTAGCGACGAGAACGACGACGACTTGCTAAATAATACGCTGCATGTCTAAAGCTATCCCATTGCCTAAGAATTCCGGATTTGTATATGCTTCGGGTAACATAAGACCGATAAGCTGAACGTCTAATTTTGTCAAAATAATTGCGTTAATTTTATTATGCAGAATCGAGAGGATTTTAACCATTTGTGAAATATTGAGCCCTCGGCAGGCGGGCTTCAGGCCAAGCTGTTCGATATGGTCGGCGTACATAGACCTAGAGAGTCGCCTTCATCTGGCTCGTCGTTCTAAAAAGGTCGCAGCGCTTTTGTCATTAGATGCGGCCAATGCTTATGATTGCGTGGAACAAGACATACTCTTAAAAAAGGTAATGCGATCATCTTTTTCCGGAATATATTACTTAGTGGGCTACGTTATTTTTAACGGGTCACAAATTCTTCATTGCCCACAACGGCGTCACCTCTTCAAATTGCAATCAATCGCGAGGCCTACCTCAAGGAACCGTCCTGTCTCCTGTGTTATTTAATGTGTTACTTAGCGAGGTGCCCGTTATTACGGGAATACAATCATATTTGTATGCTGATGGCCTAGCCTTTTTTTGCATCGTCAAGAAATATACAGGGGGAAAGTTAGGTCGACAGGTTTTTTTTTTTAAATAGGCGCTTAGATTTACGCGAAGACCACCTCTACAGTGAGGTTATGTGCCCAGGAGGGCACATAATTAGAAGGTAATCATGGATGTAGGTGGCGTAATTACCTAAAATTGATTAATTAACTTTTTGTGGCTGCAGTAACCAGGCATGTTTGTATTTGCAGTTTAAATTGGCAGAATTCATCTAGCGCATCCGTAGTCCGAGATATTGAACTGCGAAGTTTAATTGCCGTTCGCATGATTACGCATGCTAGAAGTCAAGACCGGCGCATAGCTCCTCCCTTTTGTTCTGTGTTTCGATAGCGGTTCCAAGTACTGCAGATTGCGCTAACGCCAGCCAAGAATGAATGGGTGCCAGTTGTCACTTTTTCCTGTACCTTCACCCCTTTTTCGAACTAAACACCGTACACAGCAGGCACGTCACAGAAGGGAGGAGCTTTGCACCGGTGCAGACTGTCTTGCATACGTAATCATGCGAACGGCAATTAAACTTCGCCGTTTGATATCTCGGACTACGGATGCGCTAGAACAATTCTGCCAATTGAAACTGCGTAGAAACAAGATTGCGTCTAAATTTCCAATACAAACATGCCTGGTTGCTGCAGCCACTAAAACGTTAATCAATCAATTTTAGTTAATTAAGCCTCCGGAATCAATAATTACTTCCTATTTATGTGTCCCCCTGGGCGCATGACCTCACTGTAGAGGTTGCCTGTGCGTAAATCTATGGCCTATTCTAAAAAAAAACCTGTCGACTTAACTTTGATCACCCTGTATATTCTTTGTTCCAGTCACTGCAGCTGTATCTCTCTGCATCTCCCCGTCTAAGACCCCAGTCTAAGCTGTATCTCCCGGTCTAAGACCCACTTTTCATTTGTTTGACATACCGGCAGAAAATAATACCACAGGTTACTTCCCTAAAATATCTAGGAGTGATGTATGAAAGCAATCCAAATTGGCGTGCTCATACTGATTATACTGCGGCTACAGCGGGGAGAGCAGTTTCACAGTTAAAGAGATTTTGCAATAAAGAGTCGGATATGCGCAGAGACATTCCTAACGCCTGTACGTTCAACCTATTCTAGAATTCGGCTGCATCCTTTTTCAAGTTATCGGTTTCACAAGCTACGTCCATTGATTACATTAAAACGATAAGCTTTTTGCTTGTGTTTGGGTTTACCCAAGTATTGATTGATTGTGGGGTTTAACGCGCCGACGCAACGCAGGCGATGAGGCGCGCCGTAGTGGAGGGCTCCGGATTAATTTGGACCACCTGGGGATCTTTATCGTGCGCCGAAATCTCGTACACACGAGCGTTTTTGCTTTTCGCCTCCATCAGAAAAGGGTTTACCCAAGTACGTCCTTTTTCGGGTACTGGGAGGCTCGCATCATTCCTCTGATTCCCCGATTCAACGTGTTGACCGTAGAGGCATACCTTCGTGTAATGGAATTGCCTATTTCAAGGTCACAAATGGTATTCGCTCGGAGGAGAGCGCATGCGCCAAGCCAGCACCGGCGCCAGCAGCGGTGAACGCGGCCCTCTGCGGAGCTCAGCCCTGCGAGTCACGTGATGCGCAGATGCGGTCGAATGAAGGTCAAATGCACCGCGTATCTAGCGCTACTAGCGTATCCAGCGCTAAATGTCCCGTATCTAGCGCTACTTACGATGAATCAAAACCAACTAGCCCAACTGTCAATTTTATTAGACCGCAACGGTGAAACCGCTCGACGAGATCAGAAAGCACAGAAAAGCAGAAGAGTCAGAAATTATCCAAGGGAGGGACCTGCGGTCTCAACTCCGGACCTGCAGGCCCAAGCGGCAAAGCTCGAAACACTCTGGCGCAAGCACTTCATCTTGATATCGATGCGTAAAAGTATGCACCTTCCAACCATTAGGGCTTCGCAACTTGCCTGCGGAGATTTTTTTAACGTACAAAAACGAGGAAAAGATGTTTATTGCGTGGTCCATCGGGTAGCTTCAGGAGCCTTCTGTCGGCAACAAGTTCATTCCTCACTCCAACTGGGAAGAAGACGAAGAAGAAGCAGGAACCCTGGAGCGTGCCTCGTGGCAGCCCGAGACGTTGTTCGAAGACAGCGCCATTTTCTAGCCCTTTTCAACGCACGCTTCCCACTCTCCCGAGACCCGCCACCTCCGCCGTTCCAGCCGCCTACCGACGGAGCCAGTCTTGCTGCGCAAAAATGGCTGACGAAACCACATCTGACAGTGGTAAAAGGAGACATCACTCCTCTGTTTCCAGCACATCATCCTCCAAGCTGTTGACCAAGTCTACGGTGAGCGAGTCTGTACTGGCCGAATGGCGTCTCGTATTGAAGGCACGTCTGGGCAGAAGAAGGTGACGAGCTACATCGTCAGCAGAGTGTCTTACCCTCGTATTCCGAACCCCCCCCCCCCCAACCCCTCCCGAGCCACTAGTCGGAGATACTTGAAAGCGATTTTTACATTTAAAGGGACCGTGCAACAATTTCGGTAGGCGCTTTTACTCTTTTCTTCGGGTCTGGAACCACTGCGAAAGCTATAGTTACCGCCAGACCGGAGCAGCCCCGCGTGATTTGCTCGTCGCACCAGATACGCCTTCCATTTCTGCTTTGTTTTTGCGGATTTTTTTTTTTGTTGCTATAAAAAAGCATTCATTGCTGCAACCTAAGGAAAAACGTTTTCCAACAGGCCAACAGACCGGCCAACAGCCCAGCCAACAGGCGAGCTCAGTGACGTAATTCGAGCCTTCACAGAACGTCACGACCTGGAAAGAGAGAAAAGACGCTTTTGAGCGAGTTTCCAAGTTATCTGATCGGCATAGAGCAGTAATTTTTGGCTGAGGCACTTTGCGACCCCCTAATCTAAGTACTGGGTGGGTTGGGCGACTACTTTCAGCAAGCATTTAAGATTTCAAAGGTCCCTTTAAAGCATTGCGCTATCCTCCGCTCAGATGAGTCGAGGAAACACATGGAGTGGATGACAGACTAAGAATACAGCCATTAGTCACGGTTGTGGAAACGTGGGATCGCGCACCCTTCCGCGCTTTCAAAATTGCCTGGCTATCTGTCCTGTCTGAGAACTGTTACAATTACCTGGCTACTATCAGAATATTGCTTGGCGTCTTGTTTTGTATGGCACTTCGACCCATGCCGCCGGTAAGATGTTTTGTCGCCGTGCTCACAATGCGCATGGGGGTTTGCTTTGATAGAAGCGACGTCCCATTCAATGTCGCTACTATCAGAACAAACAAGGGACTCTTTTGGGCGCCCATGCGCTGCGCTACATGCTGATGCTGCGAATTCTTCGGAGCCTACATGTTGACCGCTGTGAGTCTTTGAGGGCGCTGGGAAGCGTGGACGCTAGCACAATCTTGCTGGCCAGCATTTAAAACCTAATTGTCAAATGCGCTCATGCGCGTCCATGTCTGACGCTGATTAACTTCACCTACGTTTTAAAGGGACCCTGCAACACTTTTTCCAACTTTTTTTAGAAATCTTAACTGCTTGCAGTACGTAGTCACCCAACACACCCAGTACTTATATCAGGGGGTCGCAAGGTGCCTCAGCCAAAAATTACAGCTCTATGCCCATCACATAACTTGTAACCTCGGTCAAAACATTTCTCTCTTTCCCGGTCTTGACGTTCTTCAACGGCTCGAATTGCGTCACTAAAGTCATGTAGCTGCTGTTGGCCTGTTTTCCTTCAGTTTCAGCAATCAACGCTTTTTCGATAACAACTTTAAAAAAAGCCACAAAAACAAAGCAGAAATTGGACGTATATCTGGTGCGGCGAGCTAATCACGCAGTGCCGCTCCGTGCTGGCGACAACTATAGCTTTCGCAGTGGTTCCAGACGCGAAGGAAAGAGGAAAAGCGCTTATCGAAAGTGTTGCAGGGTCCCTTTAAGCGTCGGTATTACATTACCATTTCGTGCTACCAACTTTGGCCACACCCGCTCAGTGCGTCATGCGAATCCCGATTCCATCCGAAAGAAGATATTGTTACAGGAAAGCAAGATGAACACTAGTGTATTTAGAGAGAATTGGAAGCTCTAGCCAGATGGAAGATCGTTAGACTCAGCCGGGCACCGAACCTCGTCTTCCTCCTCGTTTCGTTCGACATCGCCAAACGTGATTGCCAAGCGCCTTGATTCCCCATAGGCTACGCAGCAGCTGCCTTGGTGCTTAGCCAAGCTGTACAGGCAAATTTCTGCGACAATATGAAACGGAACGACATAAAGTGGTGCTGTAAGCATTTTCAGCTTTTCGTGGTGTTCGAGCATTTTTAATGCCCCGAGGCTCTGTTAACGTTCAGTCCTCCTGTTTTCAGAAGAGCAAGCATAAAGCGCAGGAGTTGCCCCACGCAGCCGAAAGCGGCTCTCTTCAGGACAGTGTCCGGGCTCCACTTGAGGAAACAGTGATGTCCATGAGAGACGTGAGTATATACACCGAATGTCCATTATGGGATGTTTTGGGGACATAGGTCATAAATTCTCTTCAAAGCGCAGCTGCTAACTTTGGCAGCTCTTTTATGCGCTTATCTGCATACTTCCGCCGGCTGGCTCTATTAGTAATTTAAGTCGGCCAGGATTACACCGCATAAAAGGTTGAACATTTTCGGACGAAATGTAAATCTACGTTTTGTTTCGTTACCTCACTCTTCGCATTTTAACGAGCACTTGACTCCTTCGATTGTTTCCACTGCCGAGCAATGTCAGAAACCCCTCCTCTTTTGAGCAAGTGTTGCTTAGGTGTGTTTTTTAATTTTGTAGTATAATCATTGAGGTTAGCTTTGTTTGGAATCGCTCGTATACCGGACAGTACAGCAAGGTGCTAACCCGGGAGGCGTACAGACAGGATGAGACTGGCACAGTATTCAATTTTTGCCTTTATCCTATTGCATGACGTATGATTTGATTATTATTATGATGATGCATGCCTGGTTGCACGCGAAAACGTCTCCGTGCGCCAGCTTATGACGACGCATCGTCATCTTAGTCGTCATCATCATCATCATGGCTCGCGTTCTACATTAACTTGAGGACCGGAATAAAATGGACCCCGCTCCTTTGAGGCAGTACTGCAGAATTACTCGTTATTCTTCCTCTAAAGTAAAAAAAGCGCTTGCTTCAAAACAAAAGTCACGGCGGCCGCGTTTCTGATGGAGCCGAAAAGCAAAAACTCCTGTGTGAACGAGATTTCGGCGCACGGTAAAGATCCCCAGGTGGTCAAAATTAATCCGGAGCCCTCCACTACGGCACGCCTCATCGCCTGCGTTGCGTTGGTGCGTTAAACCCTACAATCAATCAAAACAAAACAAAAGTCAGACAAGCGGCGCAATTAAAACGCCACACCCTAATATAAAAAAAATCTAGGGAAGCTTGCACTCAGGCGCAATACTCGAATCACGAAGCTGTTGTAGGTGAGGATAGACGGACACATAGTTTGGGTAGCACGCCCTGCATTTCGGTTCGCGGCCTCTTCCTCGGCCGTGAGAACTATTTGCGGCCGGGCCATGCCGAGAACAGGGAAGACGTTGCGCGCGAGGTCTCTTGCACGATACTGAGCGCATGCGAACGACGATGTTGGCTCCCGCGCGAACGTCTCTCTTACGATGATGAGCGCATGCGCACGCTTCCCTCGAGTGTTGCGGCGGCCGCTATCACGTGTCGTTCCGTTGTAGAGTGGGCAATGCGATAGCTGCGCGACGCCTGCGCGATAACGTTCCTCGGGGTGGGGTTCGGCGCGCACGAACTCTGAAATTACAGCCGGTAACAACAGCTCCGCTGCTAAAAAATCTTGGTGTATCGGAATTAGCCTAAGAGCTCAGGAACTGTGCTGTCTCACCTCACCGCGTCACCAAAGTGTTATACAGCGGCTGTGCCAGCTCTACACGTCACGCCTAACTCGTGTAAGAACTGTTAAATGTTGATGGTGCGAAGCTGAGCTTTAGGGAATGAAATTTTCTCTGCGGTGTTTTGTTGCCTTTCGGTGCCCTGAAGCTTTATGACAATGCCCAGTCGCTGCTTCCATTTGTCCTTTGCCACTGCTTTCAGGGAGGCCCACGGAAAGCAGAACAGCTGCCACCCAGCAAAAGCACCACTCAGCAGGACAGCGCGGCCGCTCCCCTTAAGGAAGCCAGCCTGCCCATGAGCGAGGTGAGCATAGCGTCTCAAGATCTCCTCTTGCGTGTGTGTACGAGATTTCGGCGCACGTTAAAGATCTCCAGGTGGTCAAGATTAATCCGGAGCCCTCCACTACGGTGCGCCTCATCGCCTGCGTTGCGTCGGCACGTTAAACCCTACAATCAATCAAGATGTCCTCGTGCGTTCACGACATTTTTTATCGCTCTGGTAATAATCGCTGCTTATAGTGCATTGCACCGCGTCACGATGTCTACGACTTTGCAAGAGAAGGACACCGCTACGAGAGTTAACCATGTGACAACACCAGCGGTGAAAGTCTGAACAGCCGTATTTTTAAGGACGATAGCCTTTTTTGGGGGCTACTTAAAGCAGAACTTTCGGTCTGTCTGTCTGTCTGTCTGTCTGTCTGTCTGTCTGTCTGTCTGTCTGTCTGAGACTCGATCGAGCCACCCGGAGAAAGAAAAACAATCTGTGCAATAGTCTTATATACTCGCAGCCAAGTCTAAACGTCTAAGTCCGGTGTCAATGTTCATACTTGTCAATGTTGTTGAACAAGAACAAGACATTACGCGAACGTGAGGCTGAAAATGAATACATAAGCAATATTTAAAATGTTCCTTTACTAAACAATTCATGAATGCTTGGTTTTTGCGATAGCAAATGAAATACTACATCAACGGCAGAAAACCGTCGCCTGCTGTTTCCAGCGCTGCCTCCTGGCGTCATTTAAGAAATCAAACGGCAGTAGCAACGAAAGGTTCCACTAGATGGGATACACGTTCCGCTTGGAACAATCGCGCAGTAGGGCATCGTGGTTTTATAAATGTTGTAGTAGGGTGCGTCAATTCACGCGCGTCTCCGACGTACGGCAGCGCTGGCATCGAGGCAGTCGACTTGGAGCAGTAGAACGCGGTAAATTTAAATGGACTTGAGCAAACCTCTAGCGTGCTATCTTGGGAGGAACGAGACGGCAAAGGAACAGCTTGAGAGGTGAGCGGGAAAGAGAAGGGAGGCCTTTACTTGGCAGGGGCGCCAGTCGACTATCGTCTCTCACCGACATTTGCAACGAAAGGAGCAGATACGCGGCCAATTTTTTTACACCGTCAAACGATCTGTAGCTGTCTTGACGGGAGAGAAAGCGAGGGTGCGGGAAGTAGGAAAAGGGAAGAGCCAGAGCGGTGAGAATGGAGAGGGTGGGTTTGCATTGCGCGGCATTGGATTGGGTGGATTTTGGGCGGACTAGAATATATTGTTAGGTGGAATGTAATCCGATTAGATGGGCCGATTGAGAGAAGTCTGAATGAGCACGTGACGCCAGGGCAGACGGAGAGAAATAAACAGAGGTTATGTAGCCTTGACACCAAAGAAGAGAAAGCAAGCGTGGTGCGCGAGGGGCTGGATTGACGAGGCACTCATTTCATGCGCCTCGTACAGCAGAATCACGCACGTCTCCGCTTAGTTATTCTTTATTGCGCTCACAAAGAAAGAGCGCCCCGAGGCCGAACGAGCAGCCGAACGAGTCCGTCGTCTTGCTAACCGGGAACAAAAAAAGAACTCATAAAAATTAAACCTTGGAATTAAATTTTTTTTTAATGTGTTTCCCTTTGCTAAACTCACGGCATCGCCTCCGGATAAGCTCTGAACAATACCTAGGCAGATTGCGGTCATTTTCTTGCGTCGAACAACAACTTTGCAGAGTATGCTCCAACAGCGCTTTCCTTAGCGCTAGTTTTTGTTACAATGATATTGTGTAATTATCTTGTTTACCTGGTGCAATTGTATTAACTGGTTTACATATTTTTTGATTGGAAATCCAAAGCTTCATAGTTATGTTTTGTTGTTTTTTTTTTACCCGCCATACATTTGCGGCGCGTGAAGTGCTTCTTCGTATCAACCCGTTTAACAACCTTGCAACATCTTCGAAAAGTTAAGAACTGTAACAGTAATTGGCTGTCGTATATGATCACACTGCCAGTTATGCTTTAACGTTTAGGCGATACATCTCGGAAACCACTTAAGCTCTTGCTAAGCCACTGAATGAAAGAGGGTTCGGGTCGCGATCGAAAGGCGACATTTTTAATCTACACCGTATCCGGTGTGCTAAGCTGATAAACCTTTGAATTGTCCTCTTAAATCAACAAAACAACGTATTCTCTCAACTGTGTGCTCCTGCCAGCACAATAGTACGTCCTCTGCTTGCTCTTTTCCAGGAGAGACCGTCGACAAGCAAGACGCACATTTGCCTCGGACCGAAGCCGAAGATGGTAAGGCTTGCTGATCGTTCGCTAATTTTTTCTTATACTAAAGTGAGCTTTCGGTGCCAGACTATTCCAAAAACAGTGAACTGCGCCTAACTTTTCAGCGACATAGAGCTTGCCATTTCACTCGGAATTTCGGTGATACGATATACGATATAACAACCCAGTTGTTCAAAATATCCCGGGCTATCTCCACTGACGGGAAATCAGGGGAGGGGCGAAGCATGCAGTATATAAGTGTATTCTTGGCGCCTTGGCGCCTTTACCAGCGGAGATGAAACTATTAGGGGTAGCGGTATACAGCTTTGCTGTAAAAATTGTGTTTTTGAAGCAAGAAGCGTTCTAGCGTGATGCGTAAACGAGTGTGCCGGTGTTCTTTCAGTACGCATAACGTTCTAGCGCAAGGCGTAAGCGAGTTTCCCGGTGTTTTAGTACCGTGACTACATAAGACGAACGACGACGACGACGACGACGACGACGACGACGACAGGAGCCTCCAACAGCCCCAGCCCCTAAGGGGCTTCGCGCCTAAAACGCAGACACCGCTATGCTCTGAGCAATGAAGGTGTAGTTAATTCGATACCCGTGACCTGCGACAAAGATGGCGCAAGTCAAACGGACAGACGATCGAGCGATATATATAGGCACTGCGATCATCACTACAACGACCACAAAGACAAGTAGGCACCTGTAGGGCTCCTCAGCCCCGACTGCGGCTGTACGCGTCACTTCACTCGAAGCAGGATTACAGTTGGGCTGCGGAAGAAGGTGTACAGCACGAGTGAAGATAGCCGGGCGACTCAAGCACCACGCCAGAGTCCCAAAACCAATGAACATTTCTGTGGTAATCTTCGTCTTGTTCATGATACAGTTTCAGCCGTGTCTCCCCGACTTGGAAAATACCGCGTGTTAGCCTTCTCGGTGTTTTTGTAAGGCGAGAGCGCTAAATGCGCCATTCTGCAAAATGCCATCGTTGTTGCTGTAATTTGGTCAAAAAAAAAAAATAACGGGTGTTTTAAAGAGGTAATAAAAGCGCGTGTGTAGTCAAATGGGATAAGAGTCGGTTCTCCACAGCAGCATCCCAATGAGCTGCGTTTTCCCTGTGCGTTGCCAGCGGTAGAACAAAAAATTAGCAGTGGCTTAGCTCGGCTATGCCAGGATATACGTAGCGTGAGCTAAGGTTCAGCTGGTTATTCTCGGGTTTCCTGGTTGTCTAGGATTACTGATTATCATGCTTACTGCGGCTAAAACAATTTCCAATCCAATGCAATCCAATCTAATCCAGTCCAGTCCAGTCCAGTCCAGTCCAGTCCAATCACTACTGCTCGCGCATGCGCAGCACGGCTCTCCACGAGCCACGCGAAACGGCCATCAAGCGGCTCCAGCGCACCGTCAGACTTCGCTACTGCGCAACGGAGGCGCACAGATGGGCACGCGCCGTCGCCACTGCGTCTGCAATAGCTATGACGCCACTCCTCTGGAATGCGGAGATCGTCGAATGTGCAGACTCAATTCTCTACACACCCGTACTCCAATTGGATTGGATTTCCAATCCAATACAATCCAATTTAATCCAATCCAATCCAATACATTGTAATCCAATTCTATCCAATTCAATGCTCCTAGCGCTTGCGCAGCACAGCCCTTCAAGGTCCACACGAAACTGCTCACCCTCAGACAGTGTAGCTTACGCTACAAAAACTGTTGTAGTTCGTCGGGGCTCAGGCATGTTCGTTCTCCTCGAAAGAAGCTCGGGAATGGGGCACCGGCGGGTCAGACGCTGAACGCGTCGAGAGAGCGCATCTTTCGTTGGTGCTAAGCAACGTGACAAGTTGTCCGAATCTTGACGGACGCAGGCTAGAGGCAAAAGCGCCATGCGGCAGAACCAACTTTATCGCAAATGTCCAGCAGAAGACGGATGTAGTCGCTGTTTTAGAGAAACTTCATTATATGACGTCTGGCCGCTAAAACTAGACCATTAGGGCGAGTTTCTTTTCCGTAGTTAGATAGTTTAGAGTGCAGTTGCAGAGGTTTTGGAATTCCAGGCGGCTTTTCATACATGGGCGTCAGCGGGAGGCAGGCGTACAGCCCCAGAAGTCTTCTAAAATGGAACTCTAATTATTCCAACTTATACTAGCCAATCGCATGCAAAGCCATAGTTACTACCATTACCTAACGAAGACAAAAACAAACAAAAATCCCGGGCTATCTCCACTAACGTGAAACCTGGGGAGGGGCGAAGCATGCAGTGTATAAGTGTATTCTTGGCGCCTTGGCGTTTTTGACAACGGCGATGAAACTATTCGGGGGTGGAGGTATACAGCTTTGCTGTAAACGTCTTGCATTTTTGAAGCACGAAGCGTTCTAGCGCGAGGCGTAAATGACTGTGCCGGTGTTCTTTTTGTACGCGTTACGGAGCGTTCCAGCGCGAGGCGTAAACGAGTGTCCCAGTCTTTTAGTACTGTGGCTACATGAGACGACAGTTACGACGAGGACATGGGACCCCTAAAGGGCTTCGCCCCTAAAACATTCCTTAGCCATGTGCGGGATACGTATTTTATACAGCTTCGTTGGTCATCCACCTTCCATCCAGAGTGTACCAACGGCGCCTAATTTTTGGTAACTATATATTTTTAATTCACAAACGATTTTTTCTATGCGGATCTTTTCTCTCGCGCTGGAAAGGACACGGTTACGCTTAGTTTTGAAGAGAACTTGGGGAAGTGATCAGATGATAGGCGGCGTTAGGGGAACGTTTTCGTGCCCTATTTTGCCGCGCCTTTTCCTAATGTGTAACACAGCGTGCACAGGTCCCGTTCAATCTCGTCTCTCACTCTAACTTCATATTCATCTACTTGATAATCAGGGCTAAAATAATTAATAATAACGAGTCGTTATACTTTCGTGGTATTAAAAAATCTCCTTTCTTTTTCAGTGCGCTCAGCCTGTTCATTCGAGAGATCCCGGGAGAAACGGCAAGGCCATTGTCCTGGCAGCAGTGGCGGCGTTATTCGTTGTTGCAGGCGTGACCCTGCTCCTGGAGTGGGTGCAGAATAAGCCTGTTATGCTCCTCTGTGAGACCCCAGGCTGTGTAAGGCACGCTCAGGAACTGAACACCGCCATGAACACCAGCACCGGGCCGTGCGATGACTTCTACAAGTTCGTCTGTGGTTCCTGGAAGCCCAAACGCAGTGAACCGTCTATGATCGCCCGCACCTTCGACGAATCCGCCGACATCGCTGTTTCGGAGATGGAGAACCCAGAGGATGCCGTCCTGCCAATAGCGGCGCAGTACTACCATAGCTGTGTCGACGAGCGGATCGAGACAGACAGTGAAATAAAGATCTTCAAGAGCTTCATGGCGGACTTGGGTCTCGCGTGGCCCGATAGGCCAGGGAACGGGTCACTGGACCCACTCGAGGTGCTACTGAACTTGAGCATCAACTGGAACTTCCATATGTTCTTCAACCTGCGAGCCATGCCTAGGTACAGAGGGAGACGGCAGACTCTTTACATAAGGCGAGGCATGCTGAGCAACTGGCCTGATACAAATTTGGTAGTAGAGGGGTTTAAAGAACTTGTCGAGAGGCACATTGAGCAACTAAACGTTGGTCCAACAGCGATTAACTACCATGAGCTATTCGATGTTGTCCGTGACATAATCGCCGCTGCCCTCAGCATTCCTATCGGCGCCACAGAGGACGTACTGTTCCGTCTGAAAGACTTCGACCAACACATGAATACCCGACGGTCTCTACAATGGGAAACCCTGCTGAACAAGTTTCACCAACCACAGTACACTTGGAACTTGGAAAGCATTGTCTTCATTGAAGACACGAGCATTCTGTCGAAGCTTGATGACTTGTTGAAGAAGTACCAGACGAAGATAGCATCGCTTTTGGCAGGCTTTTCGTGGGTGTACATTCGCAAGAACCTGTTGATTGTCACTGGGAAACCAATGCTGTGTCTAACGGGTGACGCTGAGCAGCTCCGGCAGAAGTTCAAGCGGGAATGCCTCAGCCACGTGCAGTCTTTCTTTGGCGTCGTAGTCAGCGCAAGGCACTTGTACGCACGTTACAACGACACCGTGCGCAAGAGGCTCAACTCGTTTTTCGAAAGCGTTCGTGACCAAGTGGTGGCCGAAATTGACGCTGCTCGCTGGATTGAAGTTTCCGTCAAGCAAAAGGTGATCACTAAAGTGCGGGACATCGGCTTCAACGCTATGCCCGAACAGAGTTTCTTCTCCAAAGTTGCCCTGAACAGTTTGTACAGCAGCTTCAGCAGGCTTAGCGGCTCGTTCGTGCGCAACTACATCAACGTTGCTAGGGCGTACCGCCAGGTCATCGGCCACGAGAACTTCGTCAGCATCTATTCCAAGCGTTTAGTGGCCCGTGCCCCAAGCCGCTACAACTACTACTACAACATCGCCTTCATGTCGCTGGGAACCCTGGAGCCCCCTTTCCTCTACCTGGACGGCACGTCGGCCATGCAGTACGGCTCCCTGGGGACGCTGATTGCCCAGTGCATGGTCCGCTCCTTCGACAGGCACGGCGTCCTCGTCAACCACAGGGGCGTGAGGGACTCCTGGTGGGGCCCGTCGCGCGCGTACGACCGCGTGGTCGACTGCGATCTCGGAGGCACCGAGCACTCGTCGAGCAACGTCTCGGCCGGCCGCCACGCGGCGCTGTTTCCCCTTGCCCCCGCGCTGACGGCTTCCTTCGATGCGTACCGGAAAGCAGTAGCCAAGAAGACGCCTGACGACCAGGATGAGCTTCGCCTGGAGGGCCTCGAGGAGTACACCGATGACCAGGTGTTCTTTATGACCTACTGCCTCATGAGTTGCGCAAACAGAGGCAACGGCGAAGTGTGCAACGTGCCACTTCGACACACCAAGAGATTCGCCACCGCATTCGAATGCCCCATTGGCTCTCCCATGAACCCTGAAAAGAAATGTCTCGTGTTTGAGTAGCACGTCCTGGCATGTTGGAGTCCGCGTTACAGCTTTAAAGTTTGGGTCAATACTAGATCAGTTATTCATTTGTGATGATTTGATTTCACAAATGTTTGTTTGAACGGATACCGTCCACACGAGTGATCTTAGAATATAAGTCTACACTAGCTGGCTTCTGCGAGTTTGTTTTGCGCTTAATTGCTAGACGTGACTGCAAGCACTGCTGCGAAACTTAGTCGCTCACGCATTTCGCTGGCGCGGGTACGTTTTACAAATACGTGGTCCCGGGTGCCAGCCTTGAATTGGCCTTGTGATTTAAAGTATTTTACCACGAAACGGAATGGTACCTTTTACTTTTGAACCACCAGCACTTGTATCACAGTCTTCATGCGGCACTGGAAAACCACCTTCAAATATCACCAGTTAGCGGAAACAACGTATGAATCACGGGGTTGTATATTAGGCTGCACAAAGATACGGAGTTACCAGACGGACTGTAAATACTGCCTCAGCAAGTGAGCCATTAAAGGGGCACTGACACAAAATTTTGAAGGCGAGATAACGTCGGAGATAGATTGGTGGGAACACATATACATCATCTGCAAAATATCAGCGGCGAATACAGCCTAGAACATATTTAAAATCAATTTTGAAGTGTGCGAAACGCAACCGAGCAGCCAGCAGAGGACCACGCGCAATTGTAAATAAACAACATCCAACACGAGTTTGTGTTTGCCGCTTCCGCACTGCGGGCTCGCCCGGCTCGCCGCTCCAATCGGAGGGCCGGAGGGCGGAGCTTCTGCTCTCGAGAACGAACGACCCGATCGTTGGCGGCGGAGGCGCCGTGATTTCGTCAGCTAATCGGGCAGCTGGCCGCGACCAAAGTTCTACAGCGATTCCACGCACTCTGTTTCTATTACTGTTTATTACCATTGGATGCGAAAACGCGCCGGAGGCACGAAAAGCCCACTGAGCTAGCCGCACGGTCGCTGTGCAGGCGGCGGCCACGGCCGCGAAGTGGCCCAGGCCGGCGCAGGTAGCTCGCGTGATAACTTGTTACCGCTGCACGAAATTGTCCCCAAGTCCCGACCATAGTGGCTTACATGAGAAAGGAGCTAATGATGCGATGGCGGGTTGCATTAAAAATTGTCATCTGCCCCGCTTACGAGAGCGGCACTCGAATATCCGCCGCAGTGCTGAGCCGAACACATCTGTAGGCGGACCTGTAGGCAGACCGGCCGGCTGCTCCCAGCGCGCGTCTTGCCACCCACCGTCTCGAGCGTCGCGCGTCGTTCTTTAGCCGCGGTAGCATTTGCACTCGCAGCGCCTGCGTCACATCCACGGTCGCTTTTTAATTAAGCGCCTCACGAGATCAGTACGTGGGGGCATTCGCAGAAACTGCCGTCGATGCGGATTCGACAGTGCTACGGCGGCTCTGCTCTTTGATATCCCTCCGACGGTCACGTGGTCAGCTTTGTTCACACAAAATCCACAAAATCCATCGTTTCAGGGCACTCGCTGAAACCGAAACTGCGACTGGCCGCATTTAAAATCCCTCTAATTAAACAACCGTCGCACGCTGAAGCAAATGAGGTTTCTACAGGTTATAAGTAGGTAACTAGCTACTTATCGCAACGAAAAAAACAAGATGCTAAATTTTTGTGTCAGTGCCCCTTTAAGCTTTCAAAACGAATAAAGTTGAACTGAAACGGACTAGGCGTGACACCTCCGTGGCCTTTGCTTCGGTAAACTTTCATACAAAACTTTAGTTCGGTCTAAACTTGAATGCGCAGCATCCTTTTTGGGATCCAAGCTCTGAACCTCTGATTAAATCATAGCTAGTCCAAAACAACGCCGTTCGCTTCATTCTTCAGAACTAAAGCCGGACAGCTAGTGTTAATTCATGAAAAATTCCATGCAGTTACCTCATCTTGATACTCGTCGTAAATACAATGGGCTCAGCTTGCTTCATAAATTTTTTTGTGCACAAACCTCATTCCCCCACCGATCACACTCACTAAGTAGGCATTATGACGTGCCTAACTAACACGTTCTTTCAGCCATTCATTCCTCGCACATCGAACTAATGGAACCTTTCCGTATCAATCGCTGGCATCGAAGATAGCGAACGCTTCCGCACTGCGTTAACAATGTGATTCAAGGTGTTAGTGAACCTGTACCGTTGCTGCTGCTGCACTTGTGTCACTTTGTTGTTGTATTACTCCCCCTACATGAGTCACCACTCCCTCGGTAATGCCCTTGGCCTTGAGGACAAAATAAATACTCTTTTTTTACCCAAGTATGTGTCGACAATTTATCTCGTTATTCATATGCCTCCTTCCACGGTATCCCTTTTAGTCGCAGGTTAGCAGCTTAAGAGGGGGATAAAGAACTAAAATTTATACTTTGTACGGCAAAACGGATTACGTCGCCCACCCCAGGTTTTCTCGTGGCGTTCGTTACGCAAAACCCTGCCCCTGGTTCAGGCCCACTTGTGCAGCATACATTTGTAGAGGATTGACATGAAGGCTCCGCGCGAGATGCTTGGCATGGCCGGAGCCACTAACCGGTGCCCACTGATCGTTTTCCACCCAAGGAAAGTGTGCGTGCCTGGGTGTGCTTGGAGATACGCATACTGTGAACCTGATGATTCTTTACTTGTTCACTTCTCTCTGTAGTAAGTCAGAGTCGACAACATGAACCGTTTCTTGTCCGTTTTGGAAACATCTACGCCAAAGACACCGTGGATTATCGCCAGGGAAACTTATGCCCGACTGCAAGGATGTGGCGAGTAATTTGAACGGGCGAACAAATAACTCGCCTGCCATTATAGTTGTTAAAGGTACACTAAAGCCAATTGGTTTCAAATGAAGATCTGGCCTTCCCACTGCCGTTTTTAGCGTTGATTCGGTGCTGAAAAATTTCTTAATTTCTGAGAAATCACTGATAAAACAAGGCATTTCCCTTCCTCCTTTCCGTCTCAGCAATACCATGACGCAAACAGCGACTGCTGCAGTTTGCATCACAATAAGCCGTAAGCAAGCGAAGCAGTGGCGATGGCGCTATCGAATGCCATGGGGCTCGTGATCAGTGTTGCACGCTTTGTTGAAGAAAAGCAAATTGACCTTCTTAGGTAGCGCGAATGCTGGCGTCGAACCAACCGCTCGCGCGTATCTACCGCGCACCCCATCGCATATGGGGGAGGAGCGCCATCCAGTGGGAGCTAGGGAAGACGTTTCGTGCGCCAAACGTTGCGTACGATTGGCAATACTCACCTTACCCAAAATAAGCGTTCCCGTGTTTTCTTTGGCGCAGCAAAAGCGTGCAAAGGGTCGTAATAAATGTGGTTATGCCCACAGTGCCGTACAAGGATCGCGCAATTATATGGCCGAGTACTGCATCTGGTATTGCACCGAAACCTAAACGAACTTGTTGCATTTGGTGTCGCCGCGTGCTCCATCGGCTGTTCGCTCAGGCTGTTGTTGCTAGCTTCTGTTTGTTCTTCGACGTTTAAACAAAACGTTACAAAAACTTCCAGATAAATTTTTATAAACCTGTGATGACGTATTGTGAAAACATTTCTCGTGGAATTTCCGGCGCAAGTTGCGCGGTATAGCCAGGGGCGGCGACACCTGTCGCCACGTTTTCGCTATTTTCTACTTTATTTTAGAAAAGCTACGCGTAAGAGTGGTATATTCGTGTTCTTGGTGAGCCAATCTATCGATATAGAGCAAATTGTATTTTGTCTTGAGTGTTCCTTTAACTCCAACGTCGACTTCTCTTAGAAAGGCATGAAGTGTTACTTTTGTTCGTCACGGGCAATGGCTTGTGAAGTACATTTCTTTGCTCTTTCGTTTGTGAAAGCTTAACTAGACATCCACTTCCACGAGGTGAAATTACTACTCCAATTTTACGTGGGCACGACCACCAACATCCTCACCTTATCCAAGACACGCTCATTCGCCGCGTCATGGCCCGCTACTGTCGTGATTTGTAGCATCACCGTCCCCATTCCCGTACACAGGAGTGGTCGATGACACTGGGATCACATTAGGCGCACCGCGTCTTTCCGGTCAAGTAGCTAACGTTACAGTTTGTATAAAGGCCAGATTATTCTATCCAAACGCCGCATGTGGCTATATAGATTACTGTCAGTGATGGCACGCGAATAGGCAGTATGCAGCGCAATAGATGCGCAGCCGCCTTCGTGCACGCACTGCACCAACTGCAGCCACAGTTCCTTACGGTGACTGCTGTCAGCCACCCATCTTCACCCGTAATAGCCAAGTGACAACCGGTGCTTTGACCGCAGCCCCCCTCCCCCTGCCCCATCCCAGTTTTCATTCCGGTGAAGCCGCTTTACTCGGCGCCGCTCCGGGATCGTCCTCGCCACCACCGAGTCCTCTTGGGCAACTGTTATTCCCCTCGCTGGTGGCGAGGGGAATAACAGTTTCACATGTTGCGCAGTTGGTGCCGTTATCAGATGATTGCGGAGAATCAACAGAAGTGCGAATGGGCGCAAAAAGACGGAAAGCCGTTGCTACAGAACAAGTAGCTGCCGCCATTTCCGCCTGAAATTCTGCCTCATCGAGTAGCTCCGAATGCCTAGTGGATGGGGAGCAACTTGTCCGATTTGAATGCCGACGTGTTCCCATAATTCTTCAGCTTTCTGAGCGACATTTTCGCCTGTGTATTTCCCGCCTAAGCAGGCGCCTATCGCGGGTTGCCGGTTTGTGCGCGCAGGGTTTGGGAGTGGAACGAGTGGGGAGGCGTGCGGGCAAAGCTAGGCTTCACGCCGCTACCGACGAGTCTGTTGTGCTGGCAGATTTAAACGCGGAAACCTCAGGGCTCAATGCGTCCTGTAAGCCGTCCTCCAAGGTCTAGCTGTTTGAGTTTGTGTTGGTGTGTTACACAGACAGTAGGATGCCTGCGACGCGGGAATGAAACAGGCAGCCACATGTTTGCACGCTAGAATAAAGCTCGAGTCTTTCCAGGTTTTAACTTGCTACGGTAGGGACGCATACCATTCGCTCCGAGGAAGAAGAGCGGGTACCATTCTTTTTCTGCAACAATGGGATGATTGTGATTGCATTATTGTAAATGCATGCTGCCGTACTCTGCTGGGCTCGGGAACATTGTCAAGCTCGCTGGAGCTTTATTTCCGAGCCCACTGCTCCTTGGAGTGGAAATAAACAAAATTGAAATTGAAATTGAATCGAAGGAGCGTCGGCCCTAACAGAAGCGCGAATGGGCGCGAAAACAACAGAAAGCCGCTGCCACCGCCATTGCCGCCTCGAGTTCCAGCTCTTCGAGTTGTTGCGAATGAGCCCGCCTCTTGGAACGCCGAAGTGAGCCAATATTTCTTGTTTAACTTGAGGGGCTCTCAGGGTGACATTTTCGACGGTATCTTTCACTTCTAAGCACACGCGCATAACCGGCTGCCGGTTTATGCGTACACGGGTTCGGAGTGGAGGGAGAGGGGGTGGGGGGGCGTGCACGAGCAGCTATAAGTTTCATGGCCTCACTGATGGCATGTCTGTTGTACTGGCGAGGTGTAAACGTGGACGTAAAACGGCCCACTGCGACCTGTCCGGTGTCCTCAATGGTAGAGTGGATTGCGTTGGTGTGTTTCACAGACACTATGACGCCCACGACGGGGAAGAAAACAGAGAGCTCCATGTTTGTCCACTCAAATAAAGTTATTGTCCTTCGAAGTTACCTTCGTCTAATTGGCTAGGAACTATGATCGACCGCAAATTACAAACGTGTTTTGTTCCGTGCACTTTATGGACTGCGTCCACCGTCGCAGGTCATCCTTGTTTATACAGTGGAAGGGCACTAAATTTCTTTAGCGCTATTCGTGCCGCCTCGTTCAGTTATTGCGCAACGCAGTGGCTTCATGAGGCTGCTGGCTTCCTATTTTGTTGCGCCCCCGTTGGTTTATTAGGTGTTTTCAATCAGGACAAGATGTTTTGTTATCGCTGCAGCGACGTCATTTACGGGTCAGACGGACTTCAGCCTACACGTCCTAGAGCCGAAGACGCTTGTCGGGCACGTCCGAAAGCCTTCGGCGTTGGGAGGCCGTTCAGCAGTGTTGTCTCTTTGCTCGCGTACCGCCATGTTTGAGCACAGTTAGGCAGGCTAACCTGCATGCATCTCGTTATCACTGTCTTCAATGTTGTCTATCTCTACTATCTCTGCAACATCACTACACGGGCCTAAAGGCCATTTGATGGATCGTTGGCTATCCACGGATCGTATTTTTTATGACGCACCTTTTTTCCAGCCCATCTCTTTCATAAAACGATGCGCGAATGCGCACCTCCCCACCTCCTTCCCGACTCTCGGTTTCTTTTTTAAGTGCAATGCACTTCTTAAGCGACCCTGAACCTGCGTCCACCGGCGATGTCCGCGCACGTGGAGATGGGCGCGCGCAGCCTGGCCGCTGACATGGCACATACCCACGTGGGGGATTGGTCAGGAATCTCCTCGTCTACCTTGGCAACGGGGGGAGATGGGCGCGCGCTGCCTGGCCGCTGACATGGCACATACCCACGTGGGGGATTGGTCAGGAATCTCCTCGTCTACCTTGGCAACGGGGGGAGATGGGCGCGCGCTGCCTGGCCGCTGACATGGCACATACCCACGTGGGGGATTGGCCAAGAATCGGGCGTGAGAAGGGCTAATGCACCTGCTTAAGGGAGTACTGACACGAAATTTCAAAGCTGAGATCCGCTCTAGCAATCAAGTACAACGACAACACAAATAGGTGTCTGTGAATAAATGCATCTTTCTTTCTTTGTAGTTGTGTGTGTGTGTGTGTGATCTCTCTTTCGCGAACATTACCGAACCGCACAAATTCAACTCGTGCATTCGCACTTTCACATTCTTCCCCTCGGGGAAATGCGGGGAATTTTTTCTTGAAGAAAACGAGGCGATGCAAGAGCTCATCAGTATCACATTGCTTAAAAGCAGCGCAAAAAAAAAAGAGAAACGCAAAAAGACGCTCGTACGAGAATGTGTTTCCTGTATACCGTATTTCACTTTCTTTCTGCACTTTTGAAGCAACTTTATGGACCGACTAACCTACAACTTCTGCTGGAGGATTCGTCACATCGGTTAAGTGAACAAGACAGTATGATGGCGCGTTTACATGTCTGCCATAAAAGCGCAGCGAACCCAGTTTCTGCCCATCGATGTCACGTATAAACGGGGGGACTTGCTCGAAACGCGCATCGAAGTAACTGCGACAGCAGGCTTGGGCACGCTCCCTTGCAACTGGGCTAGCCCTTTGCGAAGCGCTTCTGTCGCAAGCCTTGTAACCGCGGTTTATGAGGTCCTGTCAGCTTCGAAGTGCACCGGATGCTCTCGCCACTTGCAAAGCTTCCCTGCGGTTTGTGTATGCGCCCATCGAAGGCGTCCTTGCTTTATGTCTCGATGTATGCACCTGTTGGATTCCCTCGCTGCCTTAATCGTAGTTCTATGGCCATGCCTCTTTTTTCATCGCGTTTTGCATGCTGAGCTTTTTTTTTTTTTTTTTTTTTTTTGCCGTGTTTAGCGGGCTTCGGAGGCTAGTAGTTGGGTTTTCGCTCATTGGGGTCCCTGGTCCTCACTGGCTGTACTTGAGAAGTCCGTGCTTTCCAGCTGGCCCACCTACTGCTGTGTGGATTTCGGGTAAGGGATGGGGTCTGCTTACACTCCCACTCCCATACCACACTATACAGGGTCAGCTGGACGGTAGAAATTACAGATACCGTGAAAGCTAATTATTTCGAACTTTAATATTACGAATTTATGGATAATTCGATCTGTACGATCTGATCCGACCTAGCTTCCTTAAAAGCATATCTATAAAAAATACCTTTAATTCAAACGCGAGTGGGCGCCGCCCGAGATAATTTGAACTACGCGTCTCCGCACCGGCGGCTTGGTGTCCAGGGCACGGCCAAGAAAAACGCACCCGCTGCCTACAACCGACGCTGCGTCGCCTAGGAACGTAGTGAAAAACAGAGAGAGAAGGTAAAATTAGGTAAAACCAATTAAGACCCTAATGGCAGCGCTTTCGAAGACGCCTTTACCGCGGACTACATCGGTATTAACGCGAGTGCAGTGCTTCGCGGTGCTCTGACAGATGAGGACACCATTCATGAGCTCAGAAATGCAGAACCTGTCGCTGCTACTGACGACGAATGAGAGGAGGAGGACGCAGCCCAAAAGCGGCCATACGCTCGAATGTCGTGGTCGACTGGAATACCGGCCGTCTCTGCCTTAGTTTTCAAAAACAGAAAAAAGGAGACCTTCTGCCATATCCGCTACTTTTACAGGGCTCCTTAGAGGGAAAAATGCAGGCGTAAATCACAGAGTTTTTCACGAAATAAGTTATTGACATGTCGTACTGCTTGCCTATCGCCGTGTACGGTACGTCAAAATACTGCAGTCCCTGCCCAGTACGCCCTCCCGGCCAACGACACTGCCCGTGGCCTGTCCCGCGCTCTCATCAACCGGGCCGTGGAGGAGGAGCACTGTCCTGCAGACAGCTTGATATCTACGAGAAGATAACTTAATATCAAGGACTAGGTAAGGACTCCCCCTCGCCTTCCCAACCCCATTTTTTAACTGCTGCCCCACTTGTCCGAAGTGGCAGATAACACATTACGGAAACTTTAAACTAACACGTTGCCAAACTTTGTATGATCAAATCTTTCGTACCTACACAGTACTCACCGGAGTGTACGTTTTGCGGCAATCTAGGAGCACCCTACTACATAAACTGGGAGTGTGATTGAAACCCCGATCTTCCCCTACATTTCGCAGGTACTGGGTAACATTTCGCAGCCCTTATTTTAGGCAGAGCCTCTCCAGTTTAACTAACTTTTGAGGGAAGTAGTTCCGTGAACTGGCCACGGCCACACGGCTTCGACCCGCACACGTTGGTTTCCGTTATCCATCTACCACCCTACAACCGCCCACCCGTCTAACCGTCTACCGGAATTTCTGATTTAATAGCGATTCAATTCAGTCCAATTGGTATTCTATCAGTGCATTGTCTCCTTTTTATCCGCCTCCTCCACCGCCTCTCCCCCTGCCCCCTTCCTCCCTAATTAACTCCTCCCATTCATCTTCCTGCAGAGCGTGCTCTGCCTGCATGGCCGCAGAGCAACGCAGAGAAGCTAACACAACGAGCCGTACTTGCGCCATTATTTTTAGCGTGTGCCCGATACACCAAACTTTCGCGGCAAGGCAAAGCCCTCCTCTTTCGCGATGGCTGTAATTGCGGGAGTAAACGGGTTACTACTGTCGCTCTGACTAATTGCTTGAACAGAAAACAGCCCCGGTAATTGCTGCGCTCGTGATTTGCTATCGATCGCAGTCTGAGACACTGGGCAGCAACACGCCTGACCACAGATCGCGATAATGTTTTTGGCCATTGGGATTCTATTAGCTGAGATTTTGTAGCAGCTTGCAAGCATAGCTCTTGCTTCCTTGGAACAGGCTGTCGAAACTGAAACAGCTGAACTACCGACCGGCTAATAAAAAAGGCGCGGCAATTTTCACGAGCCAGCCTGGATACTTCTGGTGGTAGGGGTGCGTCCACGATTCCATCTATGTGTGCCAAGGTCAGCAACTCTGGTAGGGGTTTTAAATTGAAAAACCTTGTTGATTTTTTCCAGTAAATTGTAATATGCCGCATGCGTTGTTTGCTGCCTAACAAAAAATTCAGGCCTAACAAAGTCTCCAGAAAAATATACTCTTACTCTTACGAAAAAAATACACTCTTACTAAATATACTCTTCGCTTGCTGTAAATGGCGCCGAGACGGGAAAGAAAGAGGAGGGGAGGAGCAGAACGGGAGAGGAGGTTGGCGGCGTTAGGGGACGGAGTGTTTGGGGGGTGCTTCCACCCCACGCCACTTTTTATCGAAAGTGTTTGCAAGTGAGAAGGTTCAGCTTTTTGTGCATTATTATAACACCCAATTTTCAGGTCCTACTTTTTTGTTCTTGTTGGATTTTCTTTCGTACTGTTAGCATGGGGAAGTTAGCATGTGGTTAGCATGGGGAACTTACACGTGGGGCAGTTCTATAGGGCGACTTCCCCACATCCTGGATCTTCCGGTGTCTGTCTAATTATTTTCAAGCGGTACGGCACCAATTGGACCTTTAAATTGAGGAGGAGGGAGAGGAAGTGTAAGTCGGCGAAAGTAGAAGAGGAAGCGTTTTAGGACAGAGTATAAGGGGAGGAGGGGACAGATAAAAATGGTGGGCGGGTGAAGTTAGTCTATTTCTTCAACACAATTTGTCACACAATTAGACGAAAGCTAGTATCATCCCATCGACAGTCACCAGAGATGGTTTCCGCCTTATTCGTTTTTCATTCATATTCAGCGGTCAGCGAAAACCTTACCCCATTAATGCATATCAATTAGCGAGGCAGTTTTGTTTCGTGAGACCGGGTAAGACCGTTTTATTTGGTCTAACTTTGGTGTTAGAAGCTTTTCAGAACCACTCCCAGCTCAAGGACTTCGTTGTGTTCACCGCACAGTACACTGCGCAGTGGCGCTTTCAGTGTGCCTGCTTCTTTAAGCTGGAGCTTGAACCCCTTGGTTGCCAAATTAATTTATTTTTGTCGGCTCATCATCAAGATTGCGGGCATAACGCCCACAGGGTTTACGGCCTGATCAGAAATGGTTTTATACTAAAATGATTGTAGTGTTCAAAGCGCCGAAGCTGCACCTGCACTATGAAGCGCGCCGTTGTGGAGGGGGACTCCGGATTAATTTCGACCACCTGGTGATCTTTGATGTGCGCTGAAATCTCGACACACGGGTGTTTTCGCTTTCCGCCTCCATCAGAAATGCGGCCGCCGCGGCCGGGAATCGAACCCGTCTCCTCTAGCTCAGCACCACAACGCCTTAACCACTGAGCCACCGTGGCAGGTTTTTATACTAAAATACCTTTAAATACTTTAAACTGTAACTCAGCTTACCGGTATTATATTGCCAACGGTGTATCGTTCCTTGCCCTTCCCTAGATGAGCTTAGTAAAATGTATTTTAGATACAACGTTCCGCGCTCCATACGGCCATCGAACATTCCATACGCTCCATCACAGAAAATCATCATTATCACAGAAAATCATCACAGAAAATCATACTCCATCACAAAAAGTCAAACGCTCCTACGGCCATCACAGGAAACCGCCGGCACCTCCGCAAGACAAAGTTTCCTTGTTTCTTTCGTACTCCACGGGTAGAGATTGATCTAACAGGTACTGGACGCCAAAATGTACTTGAAGCGCATTTCCGAGACTTTTACTTTGTAATAAACTACCAACAGTTACGTCCAAACATCGTGACACTTTATAGTTAAAGGGTACCGACAGTCAGTAAGGCGGGCGAATCTCAATCAGAGATCTCCGAACAGCTGGCACTTAGCTTGTGCGTAGCTCGCCGCAATTCCCCTAATTAGCGGCGGAACAACGTTAAGTTGCCCTACGGCCGCCAGCCTCCGAGCGCCAATCTGGGTCAGCGTGGGCGGCTGCCGGCGGGAACTGGCGGGCGACGCTTACCTCGACGCCCGCCAGTGGGCGCCACCTGCCTTTATTGATCTTGCGACAGCTGACGCCAGCGTAGCGAGAGGCACGGTAAGCTAACATACGGCAAAGTAGAGCGACGTGCTCCCACGCAACCTGCGAGCTACACGGCAGGCTGCTTCCCGCGCCATCTGCCAGCCAGTTTGCAACGCCGAACCCCCGCTGCGCTGTGCTGCGCGGGAATCTTCTGTACGCAGGCCAGGGATTTCTCTTTCAGTTGCATGTCGGTTTCGTGAGCGTCGTACGCCAATGCCGCTGCCGATTCGAATTGTGCAAGAGAGGATCTCGCGATTTTTCACGAGCGACGACAGGTGGCGAAGAGATCGTCTCATCTAAGAAAGCGTCGTTCGGGAAGGTCGGCGCGGGGTCACTTTTGACGCTCAACACGCGTAGAGTAGTGAAGCCGTTAGCTGAGCAACATCCGCTGGCCGCGCCTGCGCACGCCGGAGGCGGAGCGCTTCCGGAGAGGGAACTCCTTCCGTCCCCAGCGGCCGCTCCGCTGCGCACGCGCCCTGCCAGCGGCGCTAAAGAACACACGGCGCGCCGACGGTGTTGGTTCGGCGCCGCCAGTGGATGGCTTTGAGCAGGGTTCAGAGGGAATGCTGACCGGCGTCCCAATCGACGGAGGGGCAGCGCGGTTCACGATGTCTCCATATGGTGGCACCTGCGATTAGGTAAGCGCCCCGCCAGCGAGAAGCCCCCGCTGGGAGGCTACACGCCACGCTGCCGGCTGTTGCGGGAAAGCGTCCCTTGAACGGATCATTCGTTCGTTCAACCGTTATATGTAATACTTTGTCAGTGACGGTCTGTTGCTTGTGTCCTACTGAAAACGCCTGAAAAGAATGATCTAACAATACCTCCGTTATTGTTTTATTTTACCCGTTTTAGTCGCTGGTCCGAATCTATGCTTATAAATATATCTCAGATTACCTGTCCGCGTTAAGGAAATGAGTAACAGACGAGGCGGCTGTACTTTTCTGACAGCTGTTGCAAAACTTCATCGGCGGAAGTATAAAATACGAATTTTGACAATCTAACCCACCCTAATCGGACACAAAATTAATCGTGTAGTTCCTCAATCTGTGTACCGTTCGCAAAGCGCTGCTTGAATTTCTTCCACGACACATAATTTTTCTTCTCTCGCAAGTTAAATGTCAGCGACAGCCCTCCCTTCAAATATAAAAGCCTGATTTGAGTTGAGCGTTGCTTTCTTTCGTGACTGCGTAGGCTGTCAGGAGAAAAGTTCACACCGAAGCGACGTAGCATCCGATACCTTGACGACTCCGATTTGTAGTTTGAGAGAGCGTCGTGCACGGCCTTTTGATTGCTGCCGCGCGCGTACTCGAGCGGCGAGATGGTGCTGTCTTTCAGCGCGACGGGGGATCGTTTTACGCTGCTGTAAATTCGTTCACCCTCCTCCTTACCACCCCCTCGCTCTGCCCCCATCTTCTCCGAATCACGGCTACGCTGAAGCGCCGACGGAGTGAGTGGAAGAGGCTGGAGAGGCTGGAGAAGCTGGAGAGATGACTGCTCTGCGGAAAGTGGCTGGCACTCGAGCGCATAAAAGATGCTTGTTTCGGGAATGCCCGCGTCGCGGTGAATGCACCGCTCTCTTTCCCTGAAAGCAATTACTTCTGCCTGAGACAAAATGCGTGCTATTTGCGGACACGGCCCGAAAGGTCGATGTGTAGCTGACGTATGATTGGGTTTGTTTTCGTGTTTCTTTTTTCTCTTTTTGCTTTCCGTTGTTGGTGTTTAAAGAACGAGCTTCTTTTTTTTTTCTTAATCGAGATCACCTCTGGGTGCACGTGACACGGAGCTAGCAGCCCAACGGCAAATGTTTTCCAACGGCTTGGAATGTAACAAATAATTTTAAAAAAAAACTGGATATACGAAGCTGTAGAATTTTTTTTATCGTATACCGACTTCAGGAGCCGCACGAACGAGGGCGGGCGGTGTAAAAGATTCGATGTTATTGTTCATGGTTCTAGGAAGATTAGAAAACCTGAGCACCATAGCCTTTTGTTGATTACCAGAATATCTTGTTCAGTCGATTACTTTCCATACTTCTCTTATGAACCGTTATTATCAAAATTATTTTGTTTGAATAGTAACGTTAAAATGAGCCACGACATTTATTTATTTATTGTGCTCTGACTTCCAACTTCATTGTGATGCGACTGCTGAAAACTATATATATATATATATATATATATATATATATATATATATATATATATATATATATATATATATATATGCATACACAGGGCTGAGAACCCAAACAAATTATGGGGAAATGTAATTGCAGCGATGAACATATACAGAGGCAGGAGCAATATCGCACGGTAATAACGCAGGCCGCCGGTCCTTATCGCTATTTATTTGTTCATTTATTCTGTTTATTCCTTCCCAAATGTCCCCGCCAAAGGCTATTACGTATGTGGCGTGCTGTTTACATAGCAATAATTTTTTGGTTGCCTTCTCCTAAATCGGAAAGGTTAGAACTGCGTCAGTGATCAGACCGTTTTCACGTCTGCTGGGGAGCGGACAAAAAACGAAGAGCGATAGCGATGGGCGGTCGGCTGGGCAACATGCTATGAAGCAGCTTCTCGGCCGCTGATGCGAAACGAAAGCCGACCAACCGCGACAACAACCAACAACACAACTAAGCGAAAACGCTACACACAAGGTATATGAAAAGCACGAAGTCTTGCAATTTTGCAGTGTGTTAGCGCGGGATTTAAGTTGGGTGACTCCATCTAAATGCGCATGTCTTCATGAGGAAAAAGTAAGGATACAAGACAGCTCCTGCGTGTCCCAGCTTTTACTGGTTACTGGGCGTGTCGTATTTGTGCTATATTTATATGTACTGTGTTTTTCTTTACATTTTTACAAAGGTGCAAGCTATGCAAGAGGGCGGGGTCATAAGTTCTTATGTTTCACATAAGGTCCCCAAAAAGCATGGGTGCTACTTTTACTATATATATATATATATATATATATATATATATATATATATATATATATATATATATATATATAGTGAGGGAGACGATACCGTTTGTCCAGTTTCTTAGATTATTTAATACTCAACAGTTCCAAAAGGAGGACCTTTCTTCTTCGGGGGTTGTCTAAGAAACTGGACAAACGCTATCGTCTCCCTCACTATGCTCTACGCTGACCCATTGACGAAGAAACCTGACCAATATATATATATATATATATATATATATATAATTACTCACGTTAATATATGCCAAAGTGTAGTATATATGTACGGAAGAACGTTATAAACAAAGATGACGTAATTGACAGTCGAGTACAGAGTTCTGGCGCAGGAAAAGCTACCGATATTCTCGTGACATTTAGCGGCATTAAGAAATTTTCCGCACTAAGATTGAACAATAAACGCGTAAATGGAGGCACGCGAGGGTATTTAATGTTGTAAATAGGACGACAAGTAACTCAATTACCTGGAAAAAATTTTATTTGTAATGTCGGTAAAGTGGAACAGGAAAAGGTAAGTGCAGAGGACAGTACCCTAGGGCACGCCCCAAGTAACGGGTAGCGAAGTGGAGGAGTTCTTTTCAGTGTAAACATATTGCTAGAAGTAAGACATCAACAACCACACGTTTAATTGGGGTAACAGTTTACAAAACGTTTTGTGCAATTCTTATATTTTAATGGTACAAAGGTAGCTGGAGAAAAGTAGAACAGAATGACGTTTACGGGTTGAATATATTCTGCCCTGATAATTGAAGCTGCCGTAATCTTGTCGATCAACTTGATTTTGCCAAGTTGTGCTGGCATTCAGGTTTGTTTCAGTTTAATGTAATCTAGTTTATGTAAAGCGATATTAACCAAGACAATGAAGAAACGCGTACGTGACAGGTAACGTACTGCATGTTATCGCATTACGATGCACGAGTCGAGATGCTGCGATGCGTATTCCAATAATTACTGTCGCAGCATAGCGTCCATTCCTGCCGCAGAAAAACCAAGTGCGCTAGGGTACATCCTACAGAGGTATATCGAGCCGCGATTCGATGAACATGCGAGCAGTGTTTATTCACTTAACGTCCCGCATGAAGGCGACAGGCGGGAAACGTGTCAACAAACCGCCGTCGCGTGTTTTCATAGCGCAGCAGCAGTGAAGGCGATCTCGGTGAATGTAGGTGGAAAAAATATAATCTGTACTTCTTTTTCCCGGACAGGCAGCTAAGTGAACTGGTTTTACCCGCGCTGCTTTTAAAGGATTTAAAGTTAAAGCAAAGCGGGCCAGGCGCAACGCGCTAGCTTTGCTTCGACAGCTCGTTTATCAAAATTGCTCTCCACAACAGAGGATTTAATGCTCAAAACAAAAATACAGGAACCTTTAAGAGAACGCTTTCCCCGCCCCATGCTCCATAGAAAGTTGATGTTAACACAAAATAAAATGTTGCTATACCACAACAGGGATTTGAACTAAATTTGCCCGGTTTATAATGTAGTTTAATGCGCCGCAATGCACCTGCTATAGCTCCCACGGTTGTTCGAAATGTTAAAAAAGGAAAGTCTGAATAATTTTTAACAATTTTGTAGTGACTGCTTATTTCAGAAGCTTTACGTCGTTAGTACCCATGTGGGGAGGGAGGGGTGCACCAGGAGTTACTTCGTTGCTTAACATGAAGCCAAGTTTATAAGAGACGTACTGGTTCGATGGTCACTTAGTTCATCGGCTCGAAAATAAGACAATATGCTGTTCATATTTATATGCTGACATTACGCCCTATATTCGCTCATACAGAGAGGAGCTTGGCAACCATTTTCATATCGCACATTAAAAATACAACAGAAAATTGTCGTACTTTCATGCACTCTAAAAGGTACGAGCGGAAAACGAAAGTGTATAATTTTGAACCCATTCCCTCTATAATGCCCTAGGGCCTCGAGGACAGTCGAATCAATAAAATAAATACATAAGTAAAAATAAAGCCACACAAAAAGAGCACAGCAAAATAGCAGGTGTGCGCCCCTCCGGCAATACAGAGCTGAGTCTGGACGTAAATAATGCATGCGATAGAAGCCGAAATACTCCAAGTTTTTTCTCTTTTCGTTATGATTTTTTCAGCGTATGTGGCAGTGAATTCTGACAACAAAGGCCGGGGTCATGTCACACGGCACAGCTGATATTGCTCCGCAAAAAAAAAAAAAAAAGTTATAGGAAAGGAAGACAGTGGTATTGTCGGAAAGCGCGGTACATCCTAAACACATATGGCGTAAACTTATGAGGCTGACTCGAGGGACATCTGTTTCGCTTCGAAACGGCTGCTATAGTCAAACAGAAATAACTGCGAGAACAGCACGAGAAGAAAATAACACTTAAATGAAAAACGACTGCATTCAATAATGCGATTCGCAACCGTTTCCACGAGTTTGTGGTAGACAAGTAACTCTCTTCGGGATTTTTCTCGCTTATATATAGCGTTTTGTTTTAACAGGCTGCGAACCGTGTAGATGCGTGCGAGGTGAAAAAAAAAATAAAGGAAAAGGTTATTTTCCCCCAGCAAGCATGCTTCACGTTATCGTTGATTTTTTTTAGCCATGTTCGCTCAGTATCTCCTCTACTGGTTGAATCAGGATGCTGTGATTGACTAAACCATTCGCATGGTTCAAATGGGCAAAAACTCAGATCATATGCGTGTCATTTCTTAGGCTCCGATCGTTCCTCAATTGGTTTTTTAACACGACGTGAGACCATTATTATTTATTCCCTGTAGAGCTTAAGACTGCACCACGACCTAAGAGACATTACTCAATGCTGTGACAGTCGAACCCGTGACCTCATACCCGGCACACAGGGTTCATACGCGATTTCGGTAATTAATAGCTTAAATGTAGGGTTCTGTGTCTATTTTTCTCTATTATAATTTTAACGCCGCATCATTTTTCGAAGTTTATTTTAGAACGAACAAGGTCCTTTTTTATTTTTTCTGCGTGGTGAGCGTGAATTGAAAATGAAGTTTTACCAAACTGTCCCAGTAAAATAGCCGTTCAGTGAATTCGGAGCAAAATTCAAAGTGTGGCTATCTCTTTGTCTTTTTAATCGTAACAAAGGGAGTGTAACTCTACCGAGTTTCTTTAGACTCGGCTTAGTGTAGACCAAATGCACCTACCGAAAGAAAGTTCGACAAACCTGCAAAGTTAATGGCTGCCTCTAAAATGTCTGCCTAAAACACCTCTACATATAATAAATTTCAAATAATATATTGGTCGTATTGGTGATTACTAAGCTCTACAAATAGCACACGCCCAAAGGTATCGTATTGGAAAGTTTTTAACTTGCGAACAAGAAAAAACCTAAACATTACTCATTTTTCAACACGCCGCCAACTGCGTTGTTCCAATGCCATATAAACGCTCACATGTGTGCGTTTTTACTTTTCTTTTAAAACCTTTGAACAATAACCGTTATTTTGGTTAATTTTAAGCTTTGTGCTCCGAAAAAAAAAAGTTTTTTTCGTCGTTTTCACTACAATGTGAAAGGTGGGAATGTTAGGTGGACTGGAAAAGTTAGTGGCGAGCCCACGGCGACACTTCAGGCGAAACTTAGCCACCTAGCGGCATCACAAGGCAACCAGTTATGACGTGCATCTGTACTCAGGCGACGACGAGCGCACACTTGCATCGAACTCTACTGGACATCGACACGCTCGAATGCAGATGTCACCCGCTGAAACGCGAATTTTGAATAGTCCATGCAGCGTAATCTTATCGTGCTTGTATTCGCGTTGTGTAACTGGAGACGCCGATTCCGTTTATGAGCTGCGAAGAACCCTGGCAAGAACTGCGGAGCCACCTGAGGTATCTCTTATGATGTGAAAATGCGGGAGCATCTCTTCTGAGTTACGCCATCGAGTTATTTTGCTCACTTTAGTACCGCTGAGTTTAGTGTTGAGTGTGTACGATGTCGCAAAACACGCAAAACCACGAACCGTCTATATTTCGACCTTTTAGCAGAGAATTGCCACGGGCGGCTACGTTTAAGCTGCCCACTGGACAAAACGTGGATGCAGACGATGATGAACTCGTTTTCCCAACCGCCGCTCCTGCGTTTCTGCACCTCAGCTTAAAATTACGCGCCTGTGGCGAGTGAGTCACCCTCCATTCACAATCTTGCCGACAGGTTCCAGTCACGCTGTTTCGCCACGTGCCTCTGGGGACGCCGCGTTTTTCGCCAACTGAGCTCAGTAACGTGCGAGTGATGCAAAGGAATAAATATATCGTAGTCTGTTTTAGGCACCCTTCTAAAGGAGGGCAATTTGTCAACCACCGGTGCCACACGGCATCCATCAGAACCACATCCGTTTTCTCTGCTGCTGCTCCTGTCTAAAGGAAAATTGTTCAGGGAACTTTAGACTTCTTATGTGCTTTGAAGGTAAAAGCATTAATGCTTCCCCTGGCGATACATATCAAAAGCTTCTTTACTGCTATATCGTGCTTGCACGTGTCTTCCTTCACTTTGTTCCTTCGTTTGTGGCGCGAATTACATGGGCAATTGAATTAACGCTTACAGCGCGAACAATTAGACCAAGGACGCAAGAGAGTGGCTATACACGGACACTCTCAGCCACTCTCTTTCGTCGTTCGTCTGATTGTTCGCGCTGTAAGCATTAATTCAGCGGAGTACCAACTCGCCCAAACTCTCACGTTACTTGGACAAATAGATTCGCGATACTTCACACCTGTAATCTTCCCCAAAGTCAGAGTTCTCCGTGGGAGGAGGAGGAGGAGGAGGAGGATTAAAAACTTCATTGTGAGCCTGGTGATGCGGGAGTGGCCCCTTAGTCCAGAAGAGCGCACCTCTTCCACTCGCGTGCCGCCACGATCGCTTGTCGGGGGATATGACGTCAGCGCCCGACGCACTAGCCTAACCCTCGTTTCGCCGCTGGAAACGTGCTCACGCAGCTTGGCAGTAATGCACTCGGGTCCTTCTTTGAATACCCTGGTTCGGTTTCTATACGAACTGCAACGCACCCAATTTTCTTTTGAACTAGTTCATTTATTTTATCAAAATTAATCTACATACGCACTATGGCACGAATGACGAGGTTTTTGCAAGTGTTTTGTACTATTTGCAGCGGCGGTCATTTTCTGTGCCGAACAACAACGCCGTTTTCTTTCACGAAGGAGAAGTTCTGGCTTTCGCCTTTATACGCATTCGCTTGGTTCTGCAGCAGCCCCGAACGAATACATTACTCTCACTATTTTTTTGCGTACATTTATGCTCCCTCTTTCTCTTAGAGAGTGTTAATTCACGTCACGTCTTTAGTTTCAAGCGGCTCCAACTACTCTGTTGCGAATTTCTCCGCATTTAAATTCATATCGTCTCCGCCCTGCCGCATCCTGTTTCGCAGTTGATGTCTACAGCCTTTTTTATTCAAACGACCGCCTGTCTTTAATTCATGTTTCGAAGTAGTTTGTTAAGGTTAGTATTGAATCTTCTCTCCCGACGTGCACGGGGACACCGACAGGATGTTAGCTTTGTCCAAGATTTCAGTTTCACCGACACGTAAGCCGTGCACGCACCACCACCGTCTTATTCGAACAATGGCTGTACCTTTCGAGGATTTATTCACGTCGCGTATTTGGCTGCTGGCCACTTCACAAAATCGATTACGGAGAAGCCCGGGCACTTCGCGATGCGTGTCCTGGAGCACGAGGTAACTGTGCCGGGACTTCGAGGGCTCGCTTTAGAATCAGATGCGCGTAAATCTTTCGAAACGTTTCAGGAGACCCAGTGCCGGCCTTCCAACGTCTGTCCTGGGTAAGATCGCGAGTGGTCTCTTTGGAACCACTTTGTCTTCAGACATGGGCTTGTCTCAAATTGGTTACTGGACGCTGATAATCACCGAAATATTTCAAAGGTACCACCAACGCTCTTTACTCATCTCTGAGTGGAGAAACAACATTATTTCGGCATCACAGTTTTGCAAACTAGCCCCTTTTGAAAATGCTCATGCAATAATCCTGAAAGGTACGTGTAATTATTCCCATAGCTTGGTCCATCCACGGTGGTAATTGCTTTCAATCTATTCTTATCAAGGTCATGAGCGATTAATCGATGATCATTTGACATCGGCATGCTATCAAATTCTATCGGCTTGCTTTCGAACTACCGACCCATTTCAATTATTCCAGTCTTCTCAAAATACATCGAAAAGCTTATAAACGAAAGGATGACAAGTTTTTGTGACAAGCATGAAATCATAACGACAAGCCAGTTCGGTTTTAGAAAACGCCAGACCTCAGAATTAGCATTGTTAACACAGAAATAATTAATTTTGGGTGCGGTTGAAAGCAAATTGCTGGCACTTGGCATCTCTAGAGACTTTTCTGAGGCTTTTGATCGCATTAATCATGACGCCTTAATGAGAAAGCTCGACATTTTTGGTTTCCGGGGGATATTTTTGGACTTAATCACAAGCTTTTGCAGCACCGTAAACAGTATGCTACTATTAATAATAAGACACCATGCACTCAACAAATAAAACGTGGTGTACCTCAAGGTAGCATTGTGGATTCTTGCTCTTTACCCTCTACATAAATGCCGGAGTCAATATTCAAAGCTGCCGTAGAAAAACTTCTGCACTGATTATTTTTGTGTCGTGTATGCGATTATCTTTAGTGGTGTTATCTACTTCGTTGGTTGGCATTGTATGCTTTTTATCAACAGAGCGTGCTTGATACCCTCTGTATTCGTGATACGCTTGTTCGGTAGTATTTTTTTCTGTTTGTTGTTCGGCTGTTGTGTAATTTTTGTGCTTCAACACCCCTCATGTAAAACCCCACCCATTGGTGTCTTTGAGGCATCTGTAAATAAATAAATAAATGTAAAAAATAAATAAATACCGATTCAGCCGAATTTATAATTTACGTGGTGATACCAGCGTATTTTTTACGTCAGCAAATGCTTTCAATTTAATATATAGGGACAATGATGTTTCAAATGATCTTCATAATTGGAGCCTTGCTAATTCTTTAATCATTAGCGTAGCAAAAACAAAAGCTGTCCTTTTCAGAGCGAGAAACAAGATAATTAATATCCATGATAGTTCAATAATTGGTACATTTCCTTTTGAAATAGTTCCTACCGTCAAAAACCTGGGAATGATTTCTGATGAAAATTTGCCCCGGGAAAACCATGTTAACTCAGTTGCGAGCAAAATGTCTCCGGTTGCTCGTATTCTTACAAAACTGCGTTCCCTTTTGACTACGAGCATTAAGTTGGTGATCTTATTCCCTGTTTTTGTCGCATTTACAGCACTGCCACCTAGTTAGGGGACGCACCACTACATCAAACTTGAACAAACTATTCTTGCTACAAAAAAGGCCGTACGCGCAATTACTAATTCTATATATGATGCCAACACCGACCCACTTTTCAAGCAGATAAGAATTGCAACAGTGTAATGTATCGACAACATTTTAGTCAAACGGCACAGGGCAGCAAAAATACAACATAAAAATCCCTACCAACAACTCTCCAACTTAACTTTACATACGAATAGCTACAATACACGACGTACTGAAAAATAGCAAATTCCACGCGCACGCACTAACTATGGTTTTCAGATGTTGCAGCATGCGCTACCAACTCTTCTAAACACAGGTGCACTATAATCGCGCAAATGAATAATAGTGCACGCCTTTCAAATAGTAGAGTTTGGAAATTACCCGTAACGTTTCGGTTTTCTTCCTCTTTCTTGTTACCCTGGTTTCTTGCATGTTTTCTGTATTTTGCACTTGTTGCTTTATGATTGCCAGCGTTTTGTTCAATTCTTCGGTCTATCTTTTCGGCACGTACACTGTGTTTATTGCAAACAATATCTCAGCTATATTCCGCGAAGAAAATTTTGCTGTATTTTTTTGTATCTCCTGTGATGTAAACCTTGCTCGCATATCTTGTTCTTTAAACCAATTTATTGGTTATGTGCTACTCCTGCTACTAAACACCCTTGTTTGTTTGACTGCAAACAAACACCCCACAAAGGGCCACAGACCCTCGTCAATCCCAATCGTTTGAGGCTTTTTGTCTGTGCCCCGGACATCTGTAACACGTTTTATGTCGAATAAAGAATGATTGATTGAATGATTGATAAATTTAAAAAAAAAATGTTGGCTCCAGCCTTTAAGGGAAATAAATGCAGACAAAAAAGGGGGGGTGCGATTGCTGAGGACGCGTAATACGGAGGGTGGACAGGAGATCGATTTCCCTGATAGCAGGCGGTATGCCCCGGTACATGGCGATATAACAAGGGTATAAAACAAGTCGGCCCAAAAAACGGATTGGGATGGCGCAGGACAGAAGCTTTTGGATGTCCTTCGTGTAAACCTGTGCCTTCCGGTGGAGATTAGGATGACGATGTGACGGCGACGACTACGCGAGTTAATACATTGATTACGATTATTATTAACACGAAAGTGTTTTACTCCGGGATACACGAAGATGTCACTGACGTCGTATCCGTCACGGAAATTACGCCAGTAAAATTAGCAAGCGGCCTGTAAAGGGTGCACCCCTGCGCACAGGGTCTTCTTGCGGGGAAGCAACCTTTAGTACTGAAGAGTACGGTATACTTAGGGTTGTTCGTTTTCGGGTTTTATACTTTAACAAGGAAGAGTTTTACGCCGTGATACACCAAGGTCATATCCGTCACGGAAATGACGCCAGTACACCTTTGCCGAAGCGACCCGCCAGCAGGACGTCAGTCGCTAAGCGCACCCTCAAGTCAGCCGCCGACCCGCAAATCAAGCTCAGCTCCAGATTTCGCTGCACTTTTCACTTTCGTGTTTTACCTATTCTTATGACAGAGGAATCAACCACAGTTTATTATTCTTATATTATTATTATTATTATTATTATTATTATTATTATTATTATTATTATTATTATTATTACATCGTTCGTGCGCCAGCACAGAGGATTGATTGATTGATTGATTGATTGATTGATTGATTGATTGATTGATTGATTGATTGATTGATTGATTGATTGATTGATTGAAAAAAACGGACGGGGGAGTGAGCGTATCCGAGGCGTAGAAGCACCATGTGCGGACACGCTGTTGACGCTGATGAGGGCCGTCGCGTTCCGTCCTCTTTGCACAGCTGTCGAAACGTTCCCCAACGAGTGACGATACGGGCGGCGTTAATACGCCGCCTTTCTTTTGGTTTTACGAGAGCCGGGCTGTGTGTGCGCAGGAGATATGAATTCGTTGAGCACGTTTCGCACGGGCGAAAGCCAAGTGCGAGCCACCGCCGGTGACACCTGACGCGCCGCCCGCTACTTTCGCGCCCTGTCGACGCTCCCGCGCCTAGGCCGCCTCGCATCTATCGACCGACTGTGCCCGTTGCTGACGACCTCGTGGCTATGGCCATCGATGGGGATTCTGGCTCTAGCCGGTGGGGACTGTGGCGTTTATTGAATGCCGCAGAGCGCGTCCTGTGTCCACGGCGCCTTTGGGCGACATCGCCACATCTCCCCTTGCGGTGAGCTCGTAGCAGACATAACACGAAAAAGCACGCCAAACGCGCCGCTGTAGGTGGGAGTTTGTCCTGTAGGCTCTGTTTATTTCCGCTGTGGCGAAACCAGGGTTTGAACATGCCTTAAACGGAAGGTTATGTTCTAGTTGTACTTTTACGCGCCTAAGCCATAAGAAAAGAATGATAGGGGCGCTAAGCAGACGGAGACGAAGTAGAAACACACACCACATACAGGCGCCTGTACGTGGTGTGTGTTTCTACTTCGTCTCCGTCTGGTTAGCGCCCCTTTTACTGTTTCCAATAAGCATGAACCAACAAGTTTTGTTAAGCTATAAACTTGGGCAAAGGGGAGCGCCATTTGTTACGGATCCATCTAGTCCACCTGAAAATAGCTATCGTGTGCCGAAATCTCGAGCACATGGCCTGAAACCGAACCCGCGACCTCGTGCCCAGCCTTGAGCGAGAAATGTCCAGTTAGCGTTGAACGGCCTCGTGGTCAGCTGGAATGTCGACAGTCGACAGCCAATCTGAACAACCAGAAACCAAACTACGCTTTCACGGGGACTCCTCGAGTCGCTAAGAAGCATGGGTGTTCATTCCGCTCAGAACATTGTAGTACAAACGTATTAATTTTTCCGAGGAACTAGCTCTGGTGTATTTCGCTAATCCACTTCGATTATCTAAAATAAGCCTCATGAAAACGTCATCAAATTAAATACCTTTCCATCCAAAACTGTTTTCTGTTTGATCACCTGATAATCTGGATATGTAAGAACAACTTTTTTTCTGAAGCGTGGTTTAAGTACGAGATGAGCCACCGTAAGTTCCAAATTAAAGGATGCCCAGGTATAGAAAATTACACCCTTGTGGAGCGCACATTTCACCAAAAACATTTCACAAGGCGCCTGGAGAGATAGCTTGCTTGAATCCCCAGGCTATGGTTCCCCATCGCTTCATGTGCACACGAAGGCATGATAATAGGCTATAGAGTCGCTCATAGCTTACTGTCGCCCCCCTGAAAGCACACAGCAAAACATCTAGATTATACACGCAGCAACATAAAAATGGCAGGAACGTCGTAAGACGTTTCTCGTTTTTAGTGCCCTCTGCATCGCGAAGTTTAGTACGAGGCTGTGTTCGCGATATATTAATCCCGCGCATAAAAGGTCGTTTATAGTGGCCACTACCAAGATGTAGAAGCCTGCGAGCCTTGTGTTTGCTCCAGTTTCCAATCTTACGCAATCCTCCACGTCACGCTTCCCTTTGTAACGTCCATTAATGTGGACAATCGTTGATGCTTGCACCCCTCAGAAAAGCGTAATTCGATCATCCGTGTCGCTTTGAGAACCTACAGCTTCGACGCCTTGTCCTTTAGCAGCTGAACCGGGCTATCGTGTTTTCTCCTGTTTGGCGGCTTTAAAGCAGGTTGGATCTATAAGCAGCGACGAAGCATTGTGTTTTCACGCCATACTCAGGTGCCCTTATGATATATATGCAAAAAATACATGTGTGCGGACGCCCTACGGTCTAGTAAATGCCTTGATCACGTATAATTACTTTATCTCCCGTGCACGCGCTGACCCCGGCGCGGCACTGTAAATGGCCATCGCGCTATGCAGGCGGCTTTGCTCTCTTGAAAGAAATTGCTCTGGCTTCTTCTCGCAAAAACGGACACAAAAGAACGGGAAACTTGACGTGAAGACGGCGCACATCAAAGTGTACGTGCACCGTCTTCAAGTCAAAACGTAGGCTTTTTTTCTGTCCATTTAGTACCCAGCCCAATTTCTTTCAAAATATATTACACTAACTAGCCCGACAACAAGCATTGTCGGTCGCCTTTGCTCGAACGCCGGCTCAACGTGTATGTAAATGTCACGTGTGCATTGTAGCGGCGAAATTGATTATTCTTAATCTGTAGGATAGAACTATGAGTTCTGTTACGTCAGTCTTCTTAGTGGTCATTGTGTATAGTTTATGCGATGCCCAGCCATATTTTTAAAGGCTTTTTATATTTTGGTTTTCTCTCTATCTCCGTCCTTCCTTCTCGCCCTTTTTGTTCCTTTCATTATTGCCTCCGATCATGCTTTCTTTTCGTGCATCTTCGTTAACGTTGTCCTCTATTGAACTTGTACTCATCTGTGTACCAGCAATAAGGCCTCACGGCTATTCCTGGGCACAGCAAACAAAACTATTGATTGATTGATTGATTGATTGATTGATTGATTGATTGATTGATTGATTGATTGATTGATTGATTGATTGATTGATTGATTGATTGATTGATTGATTGATTGATTGTGTCTATAGTGGATCGCCGCAACGTAAAATTGAACGCATTAATCTTCTTTACTCCCAGGATGTAATCATGAGGACGTTCCTGCCACATTTGCTGAGAGGTTTCAAGCAGCATATAGGCACACTTGTAAAGCTTCCTCCTCTCCCATATCCAATTCGTGGGGTAATACACCGAACACGGCAATTATTGGGGAGGACAACGTGTGAGTGCGTGCGTGCGCGTTTAACAAGCGTTGCTGAACCTCGTCAAGAAATTTAATTACGTCTTCATCACACGGGTTAAGCACGAACAAAATAAGAAGGGGCAAAGCGTAGGAATTAGGAATCTAAAAAGTATAATAGCGGACGCGCCAACGAGTGCTTATGATAGCCAGACACACATAAAAGGATATGGTGAGGGGATATTTCTTACACGTAATTTGGGCATTCACTATAGTCGGTGCACAAACTATCCAGTGATCCTGCTTCGCTGCTGGGAGTACTCTGCTTTACGGCCAGCGGGCTCGCAAGAGGTTGAGTGACGCAGCGGTCGAAAAATCGTTTTACCGCGTTCACTGTACAAAGTATATCGATTCGATTCGTCCGTTATGTACGAACTTTGCAGAGCTCGCAGCAGACTGATGGTCATCGAACGTGCGCGGCAAAAGCGGCGCCGGCCAAAAGTCGGCACAAAGTGCCCGCGAAAAGAATGCCAGAATAAAGGACAGTCAGAGAGACGGAGATTGCTCGAACAAGACCAATTTATTATACTCGCTTGGAACTGAGCCTGCGGACAGCTCTGAAGGCCACCAACCACCCGTCAGACACGTCGGGGAGCAATAGCGAGGCCGCGAACAATCGTCCGCACGGAAGCTAGGTAGCACGGAGCACTAAGAAGCCGTCTCAGAATTCTCGCTCACCCGACGACCTTTGACTCAACGCTGTTTTGGCAGAGTGATTTATCGGCCAACCTACTAGCTCGTAATGTCCGAGCACGTAGTCGGTCGCTCATTTACCGCGAACACACATATCATTTGGGCTTTTGGCTGTAACTTTACGAAAAATGCGCCTGGCGAGCTGATTTAACTTGTCAATCCTTCGGAACAGCAACGCGATAACGCGAGCACTGCCTTTAATGAGTCAGCTTGTCGCGGAAGTTAGCTAGGTTTGTTTTGCTTGCATGTGCCTCAGCGCGCGCGGCCGCCCCGGCGCCGAAGAAAAAGGGAACGTTTATAACTGTAGAACCATTGAAGCTACGAGGTTGAAATTTGGTGCAAAGGTGCTCTAGAACTGTATGAAAGAGAGTAAGGATTAGACAGACATGGCAGATTTCCTGACCGAAATGTGAAAATACAGGTATGCACGCATAAATATTCAGTTACAAAGAAGCCAGTTCTGAGAAGCAGATACGATAACATCCGTGTACATGATATTTCAGCGCAAGTTAAAGAACAGAGTGCGGTGTTAATGCTCATCATTTTATATAAATTAAAAATACTTCATATATTAAATAAAAATCCCCGGTATCAGCATAATGGCACAGCGAAACCCTGCTTCAGAATCAGTGCCGTAGCAAACCACTTGGCGACCTCCAAAGCAAATGCTCTCTCTTCGTACAATTCTTTTGCGCTGTTAATCTCACCGCGGCAACCAGCAAACAGTCGAAAGTCGCGGCACAGGAAACAACCCTGTTCGTAAGCACCATTTGTTTCCTCGTGCGTTTGCACACGTATGCCGCAGGAGTTACAGACGTTTTTGCTCACAACATTTTTGTACATAACCAGGATGTCCGCCACACGCTGTGAATTTGAGTTGAAAGTCCCGCTGGCAGTTCTATCACCAGCGCTCTTTTTCTGTTCGGCAGCTGCATGCACTGCCGCTTTCCAGACCGCCCACATTTGCGTCGTCGAGGCTGCGTTGGACGCAGCTTGCGCCGTGTGTACCAGGGCCCCGCAATGGAGACTGCGGGCGGCCACAACACAGTGGCCGCCACGTGTGCGAACTTCCGGCTTTTCGTTTTAAGCTGCGAGCTGTGATGACGTCGAGTGTGTGTAACAATGCCCGCACACTGCAGTGTCACGCGTCGTCGCCAACGCCGCCGAAGGCAGATAGGGACAGCGAGAAGGTCACTCTTGATGTATGCATAAAGCGGAGCTTTAACAGCGCTCGCCCGTGAGACGCCACCGCGTTTTGCAAGCTGCGAAAAGAGACTGCATACCGCAGAAGACACCCGTAGAAATGTAGTAGCCCTTCTTGATGTTCTTGCTGCACTGTTGATACGATATGACCCGCATCCATTATTCATAACTTGGTGAGTTTATCTCTTTATATATTATATATATATATATATATATATATATATATATATATATATATATATATATATATATATATATATATATATGCACACAGAAAGAAGGGTTGGCAGTCAAGAATGTGTCGGAAAGCAACGGTGAGAATGCGGTACATGATTGAAACAGATGAAGAATTTCGAAAGACAAAGAAACTGGAGAAAAAATGCCCGCCGGGTGGGATCCGAACCTACGACCTCCAGAATACGTGCCTGGTGCGATGACCACTACGCAAGCGGCGGGGCTGTTTCCCCACCACTTTATATATATATATATATATATATATATATATATATATATATATATATATATATATATATATATATATATATATATAGTAAGGAAATGAGGGGCTCGTTGAGGAAAATACAGAAAGATAGGGCAGCAGTCTACAACGCCAAAGGAGGCATAGGGGTGTGGTTAGGCTCTTCTCTTTTTCACTACGGTTAATGAAATAAACATTTTTTTAATATACAGAAGAAAGAAAGAAAGAAAAACACGCGCCCAGAGTGGGGACCGAACCCACGCCTTTCGATTACATGTCGAATGCCTTACCAATTCGGCAATCTGGGCGACTGTGTTCTCCTTCACTTTCTGGGCTATTTATATTTACTAGAAGTGTATCTGACGCTTGAGGGTGGTAGCCAGCGCCACTCTGACTACACGGGGAGAAGGGGACCTTCTTTTCAACCCCCGGGGCGTGACTCGAGCGTCTACAGCCTGTCATGAGCGGGAAACTGGCGGGAAGCCCTCTTATGCTACCTAGGCATCAAGGCTGCCAGAACCGAGACCCTCGCTAGGCTTTCGCAGAATAATATAGTAAGGAAATGAGGGGCTCGTTGAGGAAAATACAGAAAGATAGGGCAGCAGTCTACAACGCCAAAGGAGGCATAGGGGTGTGGTTAGGCTCTTCTCTTTTTCACTACGGTTAATGAAATAAACATTTTTTTAATATACAGAAGAAAGAAAGAAAGAAAAACACGCGCCCAGAGTGGGGACCGAACCCACGCCTTTCGATTACATGTCGAATGCCTTACCAATTCGGCAATCTGGGCGACTGTGTTCTCCTTCACTTTCTGGGCTATTTATATTTACTAGAAGTGTATCTGACGCTTGAGGGTGGTAGCCAGCGCCACTCTGACTACACGGGGAGAAGGGGACCTTCTTTTCAACCCCCGGGGCGTGACTCGAGCGTCTACAGCCTGTCATGAGCGGGAAACTGGCGGGAAGCCCTCTTATGCTACCTAGGCATCAAGGCTGCCAGAACCGAGACCCTCGCTAGGCTTTCGCAGAATAATATAGTAAGGAAATGAGGGGCTCGTTGAGGAAAATACAGAAAGATAGGGCAGCAGTCTACAACGCCAAAGGAGGCATAGGGGTGTGGTTAGGCTCTTCTCTTTTTCATGTAATCGAAAGGCGTGGGTTCGGTCCCCACTCTGGGCGCGTGTTTTTCTTTCTTTCTTTCTTCTGTATATTAAAAAAATGTTTATTTCATTAACCGTAGTGAAAAAGAGAAGAGCCTAACCACACCCCTATGCCTCCTTTGGCGTTGTAGACTGCTGCCCTATCTTTCTGTATTTTCCTCAACGAGCCCCTCATTTCCTTACTATATTATTCTGCGAAAGCCTAGCGAGGGTCTCGGTTCTGGCAGCCTTGATGCCTAGGTAGCATAAGAGGGCTTCCCGCCAGTTTCCCGCTCATGACAGGCTGTAGACGCTCGAGTCACGCCCCGGGGGTTGAAAAGAAGGTCCCCTTCTCCCCGTGTAGTCAGAGTGGCGCTGGCTACCACCCTCAAGCGTCAGATACACTTCTAGTAAATATAAATAGCCCAGAAAGTGAAGGAGAACACAGTCGCCCAGATTGCCGAATTGGTAAGGCATTCGACATGTAATCGAAAGGCGTGGGTTCGGTCCCCACTCTGGGCGCGTGTTTTTCTTTCTTTCTTTCTTCTGTATATTAAAAAAATGTTTATTTCATTAACCGTAGTGAAAAAGAGAAGAGCCTAACCACACCCCTATGCCTCCTTTGGCGTTGTAGACTGCTGCCCTATCTTTCTGTATATATATATATATATATACATGTATAGTGACCCCTCGTTATAACGAACCCGCTTTATTCGGAATTTGTTCTGGTCCCAATCCAAACGCATGCATTTTAGGCCGCATTACTCGAAGCGCGCGAACAGACTGACCCGCTTAGAGCGAAGTGGCGACCGGAGGCGTCGCCGAGCGGCGGCGACCCAGCGGCGATTCAGGCTGTCATCATGGCGGGTTAACGCAAGCTAATGTTTCCTCGGCGATTTTCCTCGATTACACTATCCGACTATAAACAAACGGCCCACATCCGTGGTTCTGGTCATTGAATTTGTTCCTGAACATTGGTCAATGGCGTGGACGCGACATTGAGCGAACACGGACACTCCAACCATAAAAGTAGCAGTGCCGTCGACAACGCAGAGCCGAAAAACGCTTGTTTTGCGAGCTTCAAGGCTGCACACCTCGAGAAAAAATTGCCCAGTGACGCGAAGAATCGGCAAGTGCTTTTTTTTAATTAACAATTGCCCCAGCCACGGGAAGATCGACAACCTCAAGGCGCTCACTTTACTGCAACCTATGGATCAGGACATCATTGAAACCACAAGGACGCTGTACCGCAAGGTTCTTTTGCAGCGCATGCTCACAGCGTATGGCGCCAGTAAGAGGTGCAACATTGATTTGCTCGGCGCGATCCATGTTCTCAACCTCGGATGCAAGGAACTCGCACCTTCAAAGGTTGCCAACTGCTTTGCGCACGCCGGCTTCTTCCGCACCGTTGTCAGCGACCCTGACGATGACCAGCCTGACGATGACCGGACTTGCATCGATCTATACGAGGCTGTTCATAAAATCGCTGGCCAAGATGTAGAAGGTGACTTCGAGACGTTTGCGTTGGCGGACGCTGCGACTCCCGTGGTCGCACCAGCGACGGATGCGGGGATAATTGACAGTGTTGTCGGTGGCCCCGACGAGGACCAAGAGCCAGCGGACGAGGAGCCAGCGAACGAAGAGCCACGTAAAATGGCAACTATGGTACAGACGCGGGAGTGCCTACGCATGCTGCGAAATAACATTTGAATGCATGGGCAGCGACCACAAACTCATGCAAGGCTTGGTCAAATTGGAGCAGGTGTTGCTCGCGTCCGGCAAGAACCTGAAATAGCCAAAACTCACCGTTATTTTTCACCTAAATAAAAATTTTGCTTCACCGAACAGATTTTATTTTGATTTTTTGCAGTTGTGGTGCAATTAAAGATAAACTGCTTTAGCTTTTCTAGAGTGGTCGCTTATATCAAAATAACGCTTATAACGACATTTTTCTCCGTCCCGCTGACTTCGTTATAACGAGGGATTACTGTGTATATATATATATATATATATATATATATATATATATATATATATATATATATATATATATATATATATATATATATATATATATATATATATATATATATATATATATATATATATATATATATATATATATTTCCCTGAAGCAGACCAGGCCACTGGTCGAAACTGTCGAAATAAAGTCTTTGTTAGTGTTTTTCAAGTGGTCGCACCCAAGTTTTTGAATATTTAAACAGTAGCCAAGAATTCCTTCTCTGCTATATATATATATATATATATATATATATATATATATATATATATATATATATATATATATATATATATATATATATATATATATATATTCTTCTGTTCGGCTCCCCTCTTTAAGGTATTTCGCCAGAAAGCGGTGCGAAGTTTGGGAAGAGAGGAGGAGCCTGCCTTTTCTTTAGTTTACGGAAGGTTTCATGACCTTGAGTCAGCAGAGCAGTGACGTCGGGAAGAGGAATAACCCTGCTGCCTTCGTGTCGGTGTCCTTAGCAGGGAAATTGCAGGCGCTGCTAGGTAGGAGGCGAGACTAAATGCCACCGAACAACGCTTTAGAAAATGAAAAAAAAGCACGTGTTGTAGAGTCAGGTCTGGAATAGCTACAATACAAAAACTTTTTTGTTTTGGTTTTGATGCGAAGAAGAATACGAGCGAAAAATGTTAGGCCATTCCATTCCGTGGAGGTGGATGACTGCTTAGTACACGTCATAGAGAGATGACACACAATTCAGGTGAAATGTATGAGTAAATTCCATTTCCCTTGAGCGTTAACGGAGGTCATCCCCAAAATGACACACACAGTCACTGCCGTTTCCTGCTGAGGATTTGCGAGAAAGATGGCTTTGCCGCAAGACGCTCCTGCGCACGCAGAACAAGAATGCGCCGAACCCTAGCGTGTGACTGTCCCGCACGCTCGAGCCAAAGTCCCGGGCTCCTTTCGTGAGGACAACGAACAACCCGATCTGTTCTATAGCTGCGCGGGCACCATCGAAATCATTGGTTTGATTGATTGTAGGGTTTAGCAACGCAGGCGATGAGGCGCGCCGTAGTGGAGGGCTACTGATCAATTTTGGCCACCTGGGGATCTTTAACGCGCGCCGAAATCTCGAGCACACGGGCGTTTTTGCTTTTCGCCTCCATCAGAAAAGCGGCCGCCGCGGCCGGGAATCGAACCCGCGTCCTCACCATCAAAATCATATGCCGCTTAGTACATGAGGGGACATTCGTTTTTTCAACGCATCGCGCTTCAACGACACGTGTAGCCTCTGGAGTTCTCGTCGACGTGCAACAAAAATACCTGGAATACCACACAAGCTTCGCTTCTAAAAACATTTATTTATTTTATTATTGGTACTGTCAGGGCAATACATTACGAAGAAGAGTGGATTTAAGGGGAAAAAAGCATGAAAACAGGCAGGTATTTCAAAGAAACTACCAAACTGGCTCAAGAAATGTAGAAGAAAAAGTTGCCAGCAGTTTTTTTTTTTTTATTATTGGCTGGCCCAGACCACGTGATTATTCTGCCGGCACAATTTCGTAGGCGCTAGTTTGCCGGCAGCCGGCGGATTAGGTCGAGAGAAATGGAAGCATCTCCACTCCATGGATGATGGCGAGGGTGCGCCATCATCCACGAGGGTGCGAGGGTGCGGAGTACGGGGGCTGGAAATTAAATCCAAGTTTCGCCACGAGTGATATCCGATTTGCGCCCCGACCGTCATTCGACTTGAGCCGTGAGTTGCACCTTGATTACTCTCTAAATGAAACTGCAACTCACGGCTGAAATCGAATTTCGCTTTGTTTTCGCTTGATGTTGGTGTGCGCACGGATGGACGCGGACGGACATTGGGAGGTCCTAAGGTACTCCGCACCGTTACAGGCGACGGAGTAAGCCGTTTGACTCTCGGGTACTAACCCACGGTCGTAGCCCAATGGGTAAGACGACTGACGCTAACTCTATCTGGTCTACCAGAGACAGGCTCGGATCCTGGCGGTGCCTGTGTGATTTTTGCATTCTAAATGCTATGCGCACGAATGGACGCAGACGGACATTGTGCGGCCCTAAGGTACTCCGCACCGAGAAGCTAACACATTTCAGCAGACATACAAATTGGTACGAGGCAAGACATCAACTTTGTTTACCCGCTAATAATCATTTTTTGTATCAACTCGTGAATGCGCGCTTAGTCCTTCCACTAGTTGGGTTAACGACTTTTTCGTTCCTTCCGTAAGTGCATATATGATCGTGGCTGGCGTTGTGCGTGCGGGGTGTAATCGCTTAGAAAACGGCGCGGCCTTCGCAGAAGAATGGGCGCAGCGACACCTCAGGCCGCCCTGTTGGCGCAGAAAACTGGTTCCGACCACGTGCTTTGCTTTGACGTGCGCTCACATAACGGCCGTGGTGAGTGGGCCCGCCGTCCGAAGCGCCTACGGCGGGGCGCGCCCACCGCGCGGCCTGTTTTATTTGAAAGGCGCCGCATGCACGGGTGAACGGAGTTGCCGAAATGAAATCGTTAACGTTGGGACTCAACGTTGACGTTAACGGGACCCGTGCTCGCATGTGTGCAGGGATCCCACTAAGAAACGCGCCGAAACTAAAACAAATCATAACGATGGATCTTTAAAATAATTAATTTATTCATTTTTTTAGCCTATTTATGCTCACTGCAGGACGAGGGCCTCTCCGAGGTTTCAGTCGGATACTCAACCTCTAGCCAGATCCTGTTCTGGTGAGGGCATTACTCATTTTAAAAAGGCTTACTTCTTTTTTTTTTTCTTGTGCCGCTTGAAAAAAGAATACTGTACTTAGCACAATTGCACAAATGTACGCAAAATGTGCGAATTTACAATACTTATGCAGCAGTAGCGAGAAATAAGACAAATGAGTAAAGGAGGGGAGAGGGAACACAGATGATGATGATGATGGTTGGATGTTTATGGCGCAAGGCCAACTAGGGCAAATAGCGCCAAAACAGTAGTTATGTACGGTGAATGAAGATGTAAACTGTAAAGTCGCTCAACAAAAACAAAATTAAAATCAGTAAAAGACAGTGAGGATGGCTGGTGTAAATGGCCAGGGTGTTTTACGCATGATAGGAAATGCGGTGTAAAAATCTGATTTCGCTAAAAAACTTCGCTAAAGTGCGGCTGTAGAGGAATCATGGGATCATCCGCTAAAACAGTGCTGGGTGTAGTGGGATGTGTTGTCTGCATAGTTGTAAGAAGTGTTTGCGTCTTGTTGTGTGGAGTGCTTTACATGTCATTAGAATGTGAATTACGTATAGGCCCTCCCCACGCCTGGTACACACGGGTCTTGGAGATCCAGTGAGCAGATGGGAGTGTGTCTCGTGTGTGTGGCCTATCCGTTGTCTAGCAAGGGAAATTTCGATGAATCTGTTGTGTGAATCAGTAGTGTATCGTCCTAAGTGTGGTTTTATTATGTGTAATATGTCGTCTGTCTGTGTACTCCAGTCGGCTTGCCAGAACCAGAGAACAGAGATGCTGTGTCACATCGTATCTACGGCGGAAGTTAGGCTGAGGTATACTCGTATAGTTTAGGAAGCTGAACACTCAGCGGCTAAGGGGCGCGATAGGGAAGGGGTGTTAAATGTCCCCTCAAAAAATTTGCAAGAGCCTGCGCATACGTCTAAAATGCGACAGGTCGCCTCTCCGATCCCTCAACCTCTGTCCATCCGAGATGTTGATAAGGACCTCCAGAAGTAGAACGACTGTCTTGGTTCGAAGTTGTCAGAACAGTGATTGAACCAGCCTCCGGAATCACAAAAGTTTTCCCCGAATCGAATAACAAAGATATTCGGTTCGTATTTCAAATGCCGCCTTCGCGCACCGCAATTAATCAAACCTCGTGCCGCGCGCGTATTAGTTTCCTAATACAATGGCAGACAGCCAAACAAGACAGCCACGCTGAGAATCCCGGTATCCCATTGGAAATAATGAAGCCAGTAAGACTAGTCTTGGCGAATAGCGAAAGTGTGAGCATTGAAATTTTATCGCTGTGGCTAAGGGAACGAAAACGTGCCTTGCCAGCACGTAACCGCCTTATAATCGCACAACGTAAGCGCGCCTAAGCTCGCCGTGTGAATTTCTCGCATAAGGCCCTGCGCATCTGTTGGGGCGAAATACAAGACAAGCCCTGCTCTAGACTTTCACTGCTCATCGAGCAACCTCCTGGTGATTCAAACAGATCCCGGGCTATAACGTTCCCACGAGGCAACGGTGAGAAAAGTCGAGATGACTGCCGCACGTAGCAATTCCACAGAGCCACTAACTCACATAATGCACCGCATGTACGCCTTTTTATCAGAGGGAAACAGATAAATAAATAAAAATTTAAAGAGGACTGTCAGTTTTTTGCATTACTGCGAGCTACGGCGCTACGCACAGGTAGCAGTACAGCGTGTGAATTCGCAAATTTCTCGGCGTGACAATTGATCGAGATCTGTCATGGTCAAAACATGTCTCTGCACTAAGAAGGAAATTACAAAGTTTCACCCACGTCCTTCAACATCTGGCAGGGAAATCATGGGGCCCATCGGTTTCATCGCTGTTGCGCCTTTACCGGGAGCTCTTTATTGGCTATTTGCAGTACAGTGCCCCTATACTGTGTAACCTTCGGCGATCGCGCGCGCTTCAAAGTGCACAGGCACACGTATACAAATCTGTTTGGGGTTGCCTCGATGCACATCAACACGTGGAACGATCGCAGAAGCGCGAGTCTGCCCAATTCAAGTCTACCTCGCGCAAGAACCTTGTCGTGTGCACCTTCGACATGTGACAAGACATGATTGTCGTCCGCTGTCGAGTGTTTTCAGGGACCGGCCGAATTCAAACTACTCCCGAAGTATTTCGGCACAGCAACATTTGATGCCCTTCAGATTTGCAGTCGCCAAATATCAGAAGTACCTCTATGGGTTGTACCTGATTTACAGGTGCGGTTGTCGATTCCTGAAACCGGTAAAAAAATCCCACATGTCTCTTCGGTCTTAAGACAACTTTCACTATTTTACATCAGTGAAATGTACGGGGAGGCGCCGCATATTTTCGTTGACGGCTCGGTCACGGCGTCTTCGTACGGGGAGGCGCCGCATATTTTCGTTGACGGCTCGGTCACGGCGTCTTCGTACGCAGCGGCAGTGGTTATGCCTGTGAAGGACTTGACCCAACGTTTTAAGATTGCTCACAGGACGTCGTCTACCGCAGCAGAACTGGTCGGTTTACGCGAAGCGCTCCGCACCATTTCTTGTGAAAGGCCACAACAGTGGATTATCTTTTGTGACTGCAAACCAGCGCTGCAGGTGCTAAGGTACCCAATGAAGCGAGGCGCATATGATCAGCTGACCACTGATGTCGCTATCCTGTTTAAAGAGTTGAATGAAAAGGGACACACGGTGGTGCTTCAGCAGATACCAAGTCACTGTGGCATCGCTGGAAATGAGTTGGCGGATGCAGAAGCACAGCATGCACACCACAATGGAACTCTCCTGTCTATACCGATCACAAGGCAGGATGCTAACGCGATGCTCTACGGAGCGCGTAAACAAGCTGCAGCCTTGCATTCGTCGGACCCGCAGAATCGACATGAACGCCTTCACAAACTCGATACAGAGCGCAAGTTCTGGCTCAGTCATGCTCCTCGCCTTCGCCGAAGTCAAGAGACATTGCTACACAGGCTGCGTCTTGGAGTAGCATTGACTCGGAAGTATCTTCACACAATCGGACGAGAGGACAGCCCGGTCTGCCTTCTGTGCGGTTGTCCTGAGACCATCGAACATTTGCTTAGCGCTTGTCCAAAGTACTCTAGTGAGCGAGAGAACCTTGAGACAGCATTACTACGCTTGGAAACTCGCCCTCTGTCCGAACAAAAGATTTTGGGCACGTGGGAAGACAGCAGGAAACAAAGCCAAGCCGTTAAAGCTCGGCTTGCATTTCTTGGTGACTCCTCTATGGATTCTCAGCTCTAGGTTGCGACAAAATTTAACAGACTGCGAAATAATGTCTCAGTATTTCTTGTTTTTCTTTTTCAAGGACGATAGTCATGTGCTAAAAAGTGAACTCTAGTCATCTGATTCAGCGCCCCGTTGTATGTGAGACGTTTGTTGGTTTTACTGCTTGTACATAGTTCATTTGTCGCTTTCATGGTCATTTCCCATACCTCCCATACTCATTCCTTTCTCTTTCTGTCCCCGGTACCCTACCCCCAGAGGGAAGTAGCAGGCCCAAGATCAATTCCTGAGGCCGACCTCTTCTCCTTTTTAATGAACATTTACTCTCTCTCTCTCTCTCTCTCTCTCTCTCTCTCTCTCTCTCTCTCTCTCTCTCTCTCTCTCTCTCTCTCTCTCTCTCTCTCTCTCTCTCTCTCTCTCTCTCTCTCTCTCTCTCTCTCTCTCCTAAGCATGTGCATGAATCATGCAAGTAAATTTGTCGTGTCCTGCGAAATCCTGCTCCACAGTCGCGAAAAGTTAAGGATCTGGAGCCAGATTTGAAATTTTGTATGCAAGCAGAGAACTAACTGTGTAGAGCATGAGTCAAGGAACGCACTAGCACTAAAACAAGTGTTGCACAATGTTATTTGTGCACCGAACATGGTTACGAATAAATAAAAGCGCCGAATTGTAACTGCGGGTGTAGGTTATAAATTTACATATTTTCTTGCTGATTGCAACATTCGTCACGTAAGAGTTTTGGAATAGGTTTGATGGCGCAATGAAGCCCGAAAATTTCAATTCGTAATCAGGAGCACAACTTTCAGGTATACAGCCAGTTCGTCTGTGTATATCTATGCGACAAGGAATAAAGAGTATACGGACACATGCCAGCCTTTGACTGTCGCAGTACCTTGCACACATAACAGAAAGCCTGTTATATTAGGGACAAAGCCCCTTAGAAGCTCAGGCTGTCGACGTCTCATGTCGGCGTCGGCGGCGTCGTCTTATGTAGTCACGGCACTACATTTTGATTTGATTTTGATTTTGATTTGATTTTGATTTGATTTGAGACGCTGGTTTACGCCTCGTGCTAGAACTTAACGCGTACTAAAATAACACCGGGACACTCGTTTACGCCTCGCGCTGCAACGCTTCGTAACGCGTACTAAAAATCACCTGGACACTCGTTTACGCCTTGCGCTATAACGCTTCGTGCTTCAGATACACGAGACTTTTACAGCAAAGCTCTATACCTCTACCCCGAACGGTTTCATCTCCGTTGGCAAAACCGCCAAGGCGCCAAGGATACACTTATACACTGCATGCTTCGCCCCTTCCCAGGTTTCACGTTAGTGGAGATGGCCCGGGAATTTTTCTTTATCATCCCTTTGTTAAACTAGTAAACCCTCGTTCTAAGAAAGGTTTCGGGAGAGAAAATTGGCTTCGTCATAAGCTATACTTCGTTAACAGCGGGTGCCATTCGCCCTCAATTCACTGAAGTTTGGACCATAAAACACTTCAAACAAGGTGGAATTTCGAATAAAGCGATTTCGTTACAGTGAGAGTTTACTGCGTATTCATTAATGGTGACATTGGATCCTCTCTTCAGACCCATACGTGAAATGCGTTTCTTATCCTGTCCTTCTCCCCAACAAACCGATCCTCCAAATCTCCTCCGTGCTCAATAACATGTGTCTACGAAGCGACCGACCATTCTTGTTCGTTTGTTCGTCTATCGTTTGCTACTACCCCGACGCTATGGCAACGTAGAGATGACGGGGCGAACGTGTCATCGCGCCGTCTCGAGCATATTGTGTCACTCCTTGCGCAGCTTCGTCTGCTCGCTATGCGGGGTGATCTGTCGATAGTGCCACGCACGCTTATATAGCGCCGCTTCTCGTTACGGCGCCCCACGGAGCACGGCGCTCTTGGCTGCGTATAAACGAATCTCGTTAGCCGCCCTGGCAAGCCATATATACGAGTGGACGCCCAGAGGAGCGTGTACCGCCTTTATGCGAGTAGGAGCCGCATCGGGCGTGCGACGTTGGCGGACCGGGTAACAGCAATCGTTATATGCGCGCAAAAAAACGCGCCCGTTCCCGAGTCGCGCGACTATATAGCGCCGGGAACAAACTTGCGCTGCTTGACTTGCAAATTAGGGACTCGAGGCCGAACGCATTCGCTCCTCTGCGCCTGTCTCGACAAACAAGCACAAAAGCAACACGGCCGAGGGAAAAAGGAGCAATAGCAAATGGCAGCGGATAAACACCGAGAGAGTATAGTAATCCAGAACAAACAAATTTGTCCCCATGTCATCCCTCTCTAGATCATTTTTTTTTATTTCCGTTTCTTATTTGTACGGGGAGCGGGGCGGGGGCGGGACATAATCACAGGCACAGTAAACAGAAATGTAAATTAAGCAAAAAAGAAACTTAGCTGTAATTTTGTTCCGCTATTAATCTGTATCGCTGTTTCGCTTTATTTCAAGAATACGACCATGAGGAGAGCGTATAACACGCTGCTATGTTCCCAACATCCCAGGACAGAGAAGTGGGCAGGCGCGCAGGCAGCGCAGGCTTTGTCATGGCCGACATTTAAATACTGCAAATATATCGTTCGCCCATCCAATAGTTCATGTCCTTTGTCCTGCCGCAACGCAGCAATATTAAACTATAAATTCGAGACAAAGTTTGGCGAACTCCAGGACACACGCAAAATGGGCTTGCGCTAAAGCGAGCATGGCCGTTTTAGTACGTATTTGTTTATTCGCTCTCTCTTGGATGTTAGTCCTACTCGAGCAACGTGGCCTCAAATAATCGACTGTGGCCTGTGATCGACTTTTTCCAGCCTCGTTGTTGAGCCGCTGGTGTACCTTACTCCGTGGTTAAGCCTATTCACCTTCACTCAATTCTTCGACAAAAAAAAACAGCAAAAAAGTTTCGTGCCTTTCCATTACTGTGAAGGTGAAAGACCAGCGACCTAATAGATAACTATACTGACTTACTGTATTGATCAAATAAACACACATACACATAACGTCTTTGGAATTAATTCTAAGTCATTTCGCAAATAATTTACTTCGGGGCAGTTTCGGAAATAACAAGTTACAGCCGTTTTCTGTAACCGTATACTTTCTCTGTAGATGACGATGTATTGGCGGGGGCCGAGAATTCTGTGACTTTTACAACTTCACTGGGAACTATCTAATTAGGACAAGTAAATGAAGCTCGGTGCAATGATAGAGTTGTCTTAGCGGCCTATCTCAGTGTGACCTTTTTCAAGAGACCTACTTTATATTGAGAGCTACACAGCATTCTAGACTAGATCTGGAACGGGCGCCTGCGATCCATTGTCGACGCCACCCGACAGACGCACGCAGTCTGGCAACAACCTAGTGCAAGACAGATACGCCGTAGAAAGGACGACACGTAAACGTGTAGACTGTCCTTCACGTGCACACCGTTACGAGACCGGAATTACAATAGCGAGCCCAGCCTCTGCAGCACATGGCAACTCGAAGGGCGATGAAAAACATCGGCGAGACGGGAAATCTTTCAAAGGAACCAATTCCCAACGGCACTGGAATTTATTCGGGCATCGGGCCTGCGGGCCCGCCTATCTAATGTACGAGCAAACTTTGTACATGCTAAGAGGCACTCGATGCTTTTTCTTTTGAGATTCTTTTCTGTATACTCAAAGGACGTTATTCAACGTGCCGATGCTTGTTAACGGGTGTTTACGTGTGAAGTTACTTTACGATGGCCAGGTGTGCCACGCGTTCGACTGAACTTCCCTTTACGGACCCTTCTCGTTGGCGTAAGGAAAGATTTGCTATTGGTTACTGATGAGTTCGTGAGTTAATGGCAGAAATTAAAGACATTGTTGTAAATATATCAAAAACAAAAGGGTAAGAAGGGGGGGGGGGCGTTTCCGCAATTCGACGCTTATTAAGCAATCTACGCCGATGCATACGCATAAGACCCACTGAAAAAACCTGCTACAGAACCTAAGAGTTCAGTCTTGCGGTTTATTGCGCTAAAAATGGAAAATGTTTGCAACTGCCCGCACGAAAAACATGCGCGTGCGATGTGAAAAGGAAAAAGCACGCAGGTCAGATGGAGCCATTATAACAAAAGGGCACGGAAGTTTGCTTCCGGGAACGCCAATGAACGGAAGTGAGGGAAATTGCACAAAGTGGTACGAGATTGCCATAAACGTGAGAGACATGTCGCAACAAGACAAGGAAAAAATACGTAACTTAAATTACCTACGTTAGAGAAACTGGCGAAGTAACAACGGGAAATGAACCCGAGTTCATATGAGGTCGTATGAGCACAGCTAGGCAATCAAGGGACGCTTCCTGGAGCCTCAAAATGAAAGTTTTTCAGAACGTTTGCAGATATAAAAAGGGGAAAACAGCGAGAAAAAACACAAAAACCCGTTCTGATTCTACAATTTCAGTCATTTTGCAGAGCTTAGAGCAAAGAGCAAGCCCCTCACAAGCTTTCTAAGCTCTGCAAAATGACTGACGCGGAGGCAACCCAGCAAAGTGGCTGCGGCATAAAACATCGGCCACCTTTCGTTGAATGCGCAGAAGGCGTAGTCTACCAAATTCCCTTAACAAGCAGGAAAGTGTACGTTGCCCAAACTGGGAGATGCGCCCACGATAGGATGAGGGAGCACGCGAACAATGTAAAGAACGCGCGGGAGGGGAAAGATGCGGAAATCTTCCTGGCAAGCATTGTTCGAATTGCAAGGACTGTTTGCCGGAATTACAACACACTTCCATCATTAGAAAGTGCAAATCACGGCTGTCACGTGAAATTGTAGAATCAGAACGGATTTTAACGCTTGGTGTGAGGCATGCGTCAGCGTGGCCTCTATTACCTTGTATGAGAAAGAACTAAATTTTCTACACATAAAGCGAAGTAATACCTTTTCAGACCGTTCTTTCCCAAATAATCACAAATAAATCGTTTGCAAAATTGCGCCGCAACTTTGCTTTGTTTATTCTGTCTTGAACTTATTCCGGGTACGATGTACACCAAATATAACGCACATTTATAACCAGAGTCTACTTACGGCTTTAAAATGAAATATGTCATGTTGACCAAATAGCCATCAATTAAAATGACCGCATTATACTGGTTTCTAAAAATCATATCTGAGTAAAATTGAACGAACGTTTAGAAATTGGTTGAGTTCTAAATAATTCGTCCATGCCTCCAGTAGAAGACGTCCACTGACGGCAGCGTATTTGCCATGTTTGCGAACCACATGCACGGCGAAAAGCTGCCCACTTTTCGGGCGGGCTAGGAAAGCTAGAATCACTTCACCAGAAAGGGCAGTGATGTTTCCATGATGTCATTTTTTTTACGTTTGACGTAACGTTTCCCTTCTAAAAATAGGTCCGTATAGCACTGACAGACCTATAGACTAAAACGCTGAGCAGCGAACAAAATATCCTATCGATTTCACAACGTTGCTTCGCTTGACATATTACAAATTGGTGCGGCGCTCCAATTTTGTAAGGAGCCTGTTTTTCCTTCGCGCCGAATTGCCAGAAATGCGAACCTGGCCAGCCAGCAAGATCGTCTCCTCTGTTGAGAAAACAAAGGCTGGATGGTCCTGCAGCATCGATCAGTAAATCAGTGTGCTCGCCAGGCGAGGGAAACTGGGGTTCGTGAGCTCGTGGAAAATGCAGTGATAGCTTTGTTCAACGTCAGATGATGCTTTTTCCTTAAGTCACGCGCGCTAGCACGCACATTTAAAACAGCTTCATGACGTCAGCAAGGGTGGTGCGCCCAAACCTTATCTGTGAAAGAAGGCACTAAATGCAGTTGCTGAATGCTTGCACTTAAATAACACATTATTAGAATGCGAGGGAAGAGCTGGGACTACACGAATTCGTTATCTAAGAGAACGCTATCAGAAATAGCAAGCAGGCCTCTTTCCCTGGGTGAAGTAAGGAGGAGGAGGAGGAGAAAAGCGAAAGGAAAGGCCGAGAGGTTATCCAGGCTGAGAGCCCGGATTGCTACTCGGCACTGGGGAAGGGGTGTTCAGGGGATAAAAGAGATGGCAGGCGAAAAAGGGGGGATAGGAGCGGGGTCGCGCACACACTTTAGTCCCTTCGTGGGCACTAGAGCCTCTCAGCTAAACCTGTGTCCTTCATAAAACGCAGAAGGGTTTTTGTTGCCTTCTGCGAAGTCGATTGTAGGGGTCTTTGTCCTAGAATAGTCTCTAGCTTGAACTGTCGATTGTCCAATCTTCTGAGCTCGGCTGCCAAAACGCGTCTTTCCGATGAATACTCGGGGCAACAACAAAGCACATGGTCGATTGTCTCTTCAACCTCGCAGGCGTCGCAGTGAGCACTACTGGCCATCCCGATGAGGAAGGAGTAGGCTTTCGTGAAGGCCACTCCCAACCACAGCCTACAAAGTAAAGTAGACTGTGATCGAGTCAGCCCACACGGAAGACGACGCTGGAGTAGAGGGTCCTGGTTGTGGAGGGTGAAGTAAAGGTAACAAAGCTTTCGATGGGGTCAATCGGCGCGCTCGGAAGGAAGTTTGTGAACCGAATTACAGCACGAGAGAGCTGCCTTTGCTGCCTGTGATCAATTCTCGTAGCTCCAGTACGACTATTATCACACCAGTTGGTCTGAACAACAAAAAATTGCTCTTTCTCCACTACATGAATCCCGCAGCCGCGATAGACCCAAATCCTCTCTTGTATGGGGTCGAAATACAAGTTTGCGCTGTACATAATAAACCAAAATAGGCTGCCTTCATTTCGATAAGGGGCCGTCCTATCACGTCTGCACCCTCTGCCCATTTGCGGCGATACGTTGCAGCTGTTTCTGGGTGCCGCGAGCGAAGCCATTGTCTTTGGGGCAGCTGCGGTCTGCACACACTCCATCAAATTTAATTCGCCATCTCGCTCCAAGACGGCGACACAAAAAGAGAAGGAACAAACGCCAAATGTCAAACCTTTCCTTCCCCGCCACTTCGGTGTATCGTAGATGCGGGGAAATGCGGCTGTGATTCACAGAGATGACTAGGATGAGTAGGGAGAGAAAGAGGGGAAGTAAACATTATTAGAAAAATAATTTGCTAGAGCTTGTACAAACTGTGCGAGGGTTGCTGTTCGCAGTTGCGTGCACACAACAGGCAGGAAATTGGGAGGGCAAAAAAAAAAGGGTGCAAGTGCAGGCGTGAAGTACTTGGGGAACTAGAAGGGCAGACAACGGCGAGAAGCGCATACGCAGGGAAGACGAATGGCGGTGGGAAGTGTGGACAGCGGGGTAACAGTCTCGGGGCGAAAGACGTAAACGTTCAGGCATGCAGGACGAGAGACTTGGAAAGACAATCAAAACGGTAAAAAAGCGTGGGTGCGGGAGACGGAAAGAGGTGGGAGACGGCGGCCTGCGCGAAAATTAAACGGGCACCTGACGGGAAAAAATGGGAAGAAAGGAGAAACCTGTTTCGTCAGCTCCGAAATGGCGCAACGCCCACTTGCGTATATATATAGTCGCCGTGAGAAGGTCCGTTAGCGACCTTGCTCTTCTCAGCAACCGAGATTTATACGAACAGAAAAGAACATGTCGTTAGCGCCAAGCTTACCGTTTGACCGACAGCTGGTAGGCACGGCGTGCCAATTCAGCCACATGCGAATGCTCGTTATCTAGCTATTACATTGCTACTACTTTAGGTGTAGTTTCGCTTGCTTCTTTTTTGTAATCTCTTTTTCTTAAAGCACGACACACCGCCAGGAAGTGTTCGGTGCACCCAACTCTAGGTTAGTAGTGTCTCTATACTCATGGGAACATACTAAGGCCAAGGAATGTGATTGAGCTGCCTAATTATGATTCCCGGGGAAAGGAAATGAGTGAGATGAAGGATCGGAGGGGAGGAAGATGTGGAGGAGGTCAGGCAGCACCGAGAGAGGGTAACGAGGGGAGGAAGGGTGGGATGGAGGGGAAGGAGCAGTAGACCGCCAAAGAAAGGACGAGAGTGGAGAGAAGAGGAGAAGTAGGAGTTGTGATTGAGGGAGTGCTCAGAAGGGAGAAAGGCAGGGCACGAGGACAGAGAGGAGTGAATGAAAAGGCGAAGGTGAGCGTGAGGGGCGGGTATACAAAGCAAAGAGGGGTACGTTGAGGTGGCCGCAGCAAAAGAACCGATATCCTCGTTCCACGTTATTTGCAGCGAAGCAGCAAAAAACACCCGGTGGTTTTTTAAGCTCTTCTCTCAAAAACTTCAGTGGTGTTGCACAGCACTCGCCCGTTATTTTCTGCGTGCGAGTACTACGCAACAGCGGTCATCACTTCCTTAGCCGACAAAATCGCATTCGCTTTCTTTGCAGCAACAAATCCACGTTTCGTCTGTGGTCACGAATCAACGTAAAAAGCCCTGCTGATTGCGATTGTGCACCGACAGACACTATATGTCCCTTTGCGGTCCGCATTCAAAACTCGCCGCACCCCTCGGCACACAATTTTTTTTTAAAGACGATAGTCTTTCTTGGGCTACTTAAACCCAGAAATTTTGGTCTGTCTGTATGTCTGTCTGTCCGTCTGTCTGTCTGTAACTCGATTCAGCCACCCGGCCAAAGCAAGATGCTTACTGCGCAATAGTCTTATATACTCACAGCCAAATGTAAACGTCTAAGCCCGGTTTATATGTTCACACTTGTCAACTTTGTTCAAGAAGATTTTTTTTTCGCGCGCACAGATTGCGTGAACTCCTTCAGCTGAGATACCTACGATGTCGGCAGTTTCGCGCTCCGTCATTCGGCCTTCCTGAATAACAATCTCATTAATTTCTTTCCGCGACGTTCCGGTTGACAGTGAAGACGTCTTTCCGCGATCGCTTGATGAGCACGGCTGATAGCGGACGTCTAGCACCGATGCTTGCCCCACTTTCCAACCACACCTTCGAGCAGCGGAGGGCTTCCCTGGCCACCCCATACCCGGATACCCAGCTCAACCTGGTGATCCCAGCAAGGACAGCTAGTCGAATTCAAGGATTCCCGGACTATGGATGCCTTTCATTGGCCGAGGCCTATAACGTCAGCCTCTTCTCGACGAATAAAAACTCTCTCTCTCTCTCTCTCTCTCTCTCTCTCTCTCTCTCTCTCTCTCTCTCTCTCTCTCTCTCTCTCTCTCTCTCTCTCTCTCTCTCTCTCGATGAAAAGTCATGCGTTTCATCCGCCAAATTGTGTCGTGTACCTTTCTGTGGTCATTGTCTTTTTTGCGCAGTAAACGTGTAGTACGAATTACAAACTCCCTCGAACGTACACCTTGTTAGGGCGCACAAAGTTTCTCTTTCCCTCCCCACTGCCAGACTCGAGTGGCTTGGGATACACAACACGGCGGAGGAGCCCACTGAATCTCATCCGCCCGGTCAGGTGGCCCGCCTATCGAAGACTCCCATTGGGCAACACATTCCCAACCAGTTAGGGACAACCACTCTCGACGGCCTTCAAGGGAAATCTCCCCTCTGGATCTTGCGACATCCACGCTAATATCACCATTAGACCAATCTTTCGCACCATGCATCCCCACTTGCCACTCAGGCCTCAACGACCAAAGAGTACGAGCTCTGCACAAACGTCTCCCGATCAGACTTAGTAAATGTGGCCGCTGCCAAATATGGTCATGCATCACCCGCTCTGGGCGATCGTTGCGATTAACGACCCTGATAATATTCCATAGTCACCTCCCTGACCGTTACCGCTGACCTTCAGCACACCCCTGAGGAGGTGCTGAGGAGCCCAGACCTCGGGGGGCAAACCGTCCTGGTCAGCAGCCGCCACACGGCACAAGGTGTGGGCCACAACAGTTCCTTGGGGCGCAGAAGTCTCAATAAAGAGGTTCTCTCTCGCTCTCTCTCGTCTTTTGTGATAAAACGCTTTCCTCCTTGTTGGGTTCACCTTAGAGTCAATTGTCTTACGGTGCTCCCATTTTCCCCGCTGCAGAGCTCGGCGGCACTAGCGGCAGCATGACGGTGAAGCGAGGCCGGGAGATCGACTGGGCCCGCTTCGGACTGCGCAGCGATGGCGCCGAGGGAGAGGCGGCCTCCGACCAGCTGCTGGACCAGAGCGGCCGAACCACCGCCGCCAACCCCGGGGGAGACGAGCTGTTCCACCAAGAGCTCGTAAGCGAAAGAAAAGGCATATGGACTTAACACGGCTTGTCCTCAATGTGACAAGGTCGTTTGAAATTGCTACGTACACCCATGATCAAAAGTTTACGGACCACGAAAGCAGCAATTTTGGATTATTTCTCTGCCGCGCGGCAGCCCGGGCTACTATGTACCGTATTTTTCGTTACTTCAGTAACGATACGACATCTCACATGCACAATGCAGTTTGTCGGGCTGCTACGGAAAGAGAAATAAACTAAAATTGCTTTTTTTCTTGGTCCGTAAACTTTTGGTCGTGGCTGTACATACGTATATTATCGGCCAATTTACTGCCAGCACAGAATGGAGGCCCCTCCCAATGTTGGAGGTTCAGACCGAATAGCCGATTTCAGCGTGCAGCAGCGGTCATTTCTTTCACTCGTCTGCTCAAAAATGCAACGTCACAATGATATCTGGGTGCTCCAGTAGCCTCCCCAGCAACGCACCCCGATCGGCCAAAATAATTCTCTTTCAACACCTTCCGTGTTCATGTGCGTCTAGTCGGTTAAAAATGCAAATGCTCCCGCACTATGTCCTGCCAGCACCCTTCATCGGGGGTCCGTACACGCATTGCCGCAGAGTGCCAAGGCGAAGCCCTGGTGGTCGGCCAACTTCTTCGTGTCCGAGCCCGTGCTGTTCGGCACCTGGGACGGCGTCTTCACCACATGCATGATCCACCTGTTCGGCGTCATCGTCTTCCTGCGCTCCGGCTGGATTGTGGTGCGTACACCGTCCTTTTTTGGGACATGGTGCGAAGTCCCGGTGTTTGCCGCGTTTGTGGCCACATATGCTAACGTAGCCGTATATGTACGCCCGTATGTGTACAGTCATGAACAAACGAAATGCGAACACAAAAAATGCAAAATACCGTTCGCGGAGGTCAAACAACGGCGCACTATTGGAATGTTGGGAAGGCCACATTTCCAAACTTTGTTACTGCCATGAAGTCACGCGTCAACTTGAATTGCAAAGAAAATCACGCTATGTGTGTGGTAGGGTTCGTGTTTTAGCCAATTTACACGTTCACGTGTGCTAAAACACCTTGTTCGCGAGAAGCGGTTCGGTGGTCGACGTCGTCGTGTTCGGCGTCGCAGGGCAACGCCGGCGTGGAGCACTCGCTGCTCATCGTGCTGGCCACGGTGTCCGTGTGCAGCCTGGCCGTGCTGGCCGGCATCGGCGTCTGCGAGCGCTGCCACCTGGAATCCGGCGGGCTGCACGCCCTGCTCTCGCACATACTCGGCGTGCGCGTCGGGGGCGCGGCCGCGCTCATATACTGCATCGGACAGGTAGGCATACGCCTCGGCCATTGCAAGCGCACGTTGGGTGAACTTCGCGTGCGGGACGTACACGGAGGCGCTAGTCTCTTGGCGCGTCCAGCGCAAAGATATTTAATAAATGAAATACCAAACAACCGCTAATTCCTGTTGCCCATTCCTGGTACTGTGACCGTAACAAGATGGGCACGCCACCATGCATGCGAGCCACAGCCTCCTTTGCGCGGGTGCAGCAGACTTCACCACATGCAAGCACGGGATGCGTTGAATTAGTTGGAAACAAAGATTTACAAAAAATCAGGTATATCGCGTCTCAGTATGGCCCCTATAGTACATCCTGCTGCATCTAAGACGCCATTTATGGAACGGTGCCCAAAAAGCATTCTTATTGCGCGGTTTCCAGTGTTCTTTTCGCGAGAAACGGCATTGCTGGTAAAAATAAAAATGTATATTGAACAACGTTGTTAGAGTGGCTTCTCAGTACAGAGACCCATGGGGTGATCGGGTGGCCTTAGTTCTGCACGTTAGACCTCCAGTAGAGCGCTGTTCGTAAGGTAATTCTACAACAGCCCAGATAGGGGACAGGTGGAGGACGATACCTGGCGATGTCCGGTGACGCTCTTTTCTGGGGGGCGCAGGCCGTGAGCAGCGCCCTGCACGTGATGGGCTTTGCAGAGTCCATGGGCCAACTACTCAAGATGGAGGACGACCCCTGGATGCAGCGAGGGGTCGCCTCGGCGCTTGTACTGCTGCTGCTCGGTACGCACTCTGTGTTGTGCCCGCTATTCCCTTTTCCCGCCACCAGCGTGTGGTGCGTGCAGAGCGGTTCGGTTTCTCGTGAACCTTCTTGCTTCATCTCTCCGTGTAGTCTTGCATGCGTCCCTCGGCGTCTCGTGCACTCCTTCCAAAAGCCCGTGCATGACGCCTGTTCTACACTTCTTAGAGTCCATATCTTCGTGAAACGTACTGCTTTCTTTACGGATTGAGTTGGAAGGCTTTATCGCGAGTGTCGTTTACATTATTGTTACGTGGCGGCAGGACACAGAATATGAACCATATGGAAGATGCGAACGATGTATTTACGCTATTGAGAGATCAGCTATTAGAGCGCCCGCCACGTAACAATAATCAATCATACCTACGTACGCACTGCGTTCGTGTCTTTGCGGAACTGCATTACTGCCATCGCTTCTATTTTTTTTCTTTAGGGGCACAGAACAGATATGTCATTTCTAAAAAAGAAATAAGCTAACTAGGAGTAGCAAAAATATCGAGCATTTTCGGAGTAACATCTGTGTTTACCTGTGTAGAGCTAAAAAGTTTTGTTTTTATTTTATGCGATAACATGCCCTCTGGCATAAATTAGAGTATTCCGCAAATACAAGTTTGCCCCCGTTTCGCGGAGGAAGGCCAGAAGAGAACGGCGGTGGGGTCCCCTGAGCCACCGCTGGGGGTCAGGAGGTCTTCCAGGCTGGGGGCACGTGCCTCGCGCGTCTTGGGCTCTGGCAGTTGAGTTGAAAAGAGCTGTTTGGCTGCGTTCAGAGCTTCGCGGTCTGTGTGGAGATAGCGTATCATGGGGTACGTAACGTGGCCTGCGGTAACTATGTGGAACTCCACTTATGTTACTCTCCCATCTTACTCTACTTACGTTACTCCACCGATGTTACTCTCAGAATACACGAAGAGCTATCTCCTATCCAAGATGCTCTAAACAGACGGCCGATATGTAGAAGGAATAAAATGCGCCATTATTTCACTGTAGACATATTCCTTTCTTTCTTTTTTTCAGAACATTTCCTAGCCCACGTTACGATGTAACGGTCAAAGAATAGCGTGAAAACTGACATTTTGCGTCAGCAAAGTAACTGATCTCGTGTACACGTACAAATCTTTTTTCCCTCTCACTACAGTCGTGCAATTGGTGCGGCGTGCTTCCGCTGATGTGCCCCGGTGTCCTTCTCCTCCCTAGGGATCAACGTGGCCGGCGTCAAGTGGGTGGTTCGGCTCCAGTTCGCCCTGCTCATCATACTGCTCATGGCTGCCCTAGACTTCGCCGTCGGCACCTTCGTGCGCTACGACTCAGGTACTGCACTTTCTAGCGGTGCGGGAGGAGAGCCGTGGCGGTGACGACGTCGCGCTTAATTGAATGCCATGCGCAGAGCACGGCGTGACCGGCTACAGCCTGGTCACCCTGAAGAACAACAGCCTTCCGCGCTACGGAGAACACCAGAACTGGTTCACCGTGTTCGGCGTCTTCTTCCCCGCCATGACGGGCGTCTTTGCCGGCATCAACATGAGCGACGACCTCAGGAACCCCGTGCAGGACGTGCCCGTGGGAACGATGGCCGCCGTCGGAACCTGGTATGGCGCTATGCGCCGTCGTGCGCGCATGCGCGCGTGAATGCTTGACATAGAGACAGGAGTTGTATAGTAATGTGTCAAAGGCGAGTCCAAAATGCAGGGGAGAGGGAGGGAAAAGAGAAGCGATCTCTCTTCACACCGTCCCTTCACCCTTCCGGCCTTGCCCTAACGTGTCCACCTCTCATTGTGCCTCCCCCCCCCCAAAAAAAAAGAAAACGGTCTGTTTGGACTTATAGCAGCGCGAACAAAGCGGGCTGCGCCCATTCAAAGCCTTGGTTTCTCCATTTCTTTCCACACCCTCCATCAAAAGCGCAGTACTAGATTTTCTTCATCGGTTAACTACAGCTGATGATAGCAAGATCTCAAAAAACGCCAAGTGACATGAGAAAAAACGTGAAATGTTGTAAGGGACATTATCATTTATGAGAACTGAATTTTTGCTTTTTTTAGGTGCTAATCTGAATGCACAGCTGCGCAAAACAAAAACCTCACATCTCTCCACCAAACATTAATAAAGAAATAAAAGCCTGAAATATGATATACGTGATGATAGTACCCGCGGGGCCACTTTTGGCGAGGACGCGGAAACATGCATGCAACGAAAAGAGACGGCTACCGTGAGGCGTATCGTTCCGTCGTCTCTCGTAGCAACGGCCGGGAACGCTTCGACCTGGCATTGCAGCTGTTTACTTGAGCCTTCCACTTTTCCAATAAGCAGGTAGGGACGCACGCGCCTACTGGTCCTCCCAATTTCCCGTTTGCCGAGCTACTCGCAAGCCTTGCCAAGGACGGCGGAATCGCAGGGTATGCGCAGTGAAACAGCCCCATGTCTGAAGCCTTACTTTTGTTACCTCCCTGACACAAGGCGGAAATAGCAGTGGCATCAGCACACTTCCCTACACCACCGTTACAAGACGCATTTTGTGGCTTGAGTTTCCTTCACGTACACTTTACTTCTGAACAATTTAATATTTCTCATGGAGGAGAAAAAAGAAAACGCGCGTGAGTCGAGATATTCGGATTGCCTTAAAAACCTCCGGGTGGTCCAATTTAATCCGCAGCCCTCATGCCCACGGCGCGCACCATATATCCCAGGTGCAGCTTCACTGCGTAGAGCCCCTAAAATTTCGCAAAATTTTGACAATTGAATATTTGCCTTCATCATGCTTTCACAACGTCAGCAAATGCAACCCTACTCCTTACTAAAATGTAAATCATATACAAAAAACGTAAACGTTCTATTGTGCGTAATATACAGCCAAATTCAAAGAAATGTGATCTCCCAGCAACGCTTCTAACCGGCCAGGAAAGAAAGGTGTAAGGAAAGAAATCGGTGTAAAGAAAGAAAAAAAACGATCAGAATTCATCGGTCAAATAAGGCGTGCAAGGATGGTTCTTTGACAGACCGATCCTACTTTCTTTGTGATGCCTTTAGTTTCGAGTTGGTTTCAAATCATGTACGTATCATCGTGACCAAATATAATAGCGCAATAAATATCTCAAAAGAGGCGCTCAAAATTTGAATTGCAAAGAAGTGTAATGGTCGGGCAAATTCTTTTTACACGCTTGGCAATGTGCAAAGAAAGACCAAGCAAACAGACGTGCACTGTGCAAGGATTTTCCAGAGGGATTGGAAGCAGCCGGACGGGTCACTATGTTGTAGAAGGCGCAAGACATAAAAGCTTAATACCCATGCATCTTGTAACTGTAGAACGAGCTATCTCAACGTCTAATCGAATAAGGGAGAGCAAATGTCACCCTTGGTATAAGCACAGACCGCTTATATTGTCAACAATCCAGCTTTCTCAATCCAAAAAAGGAGGGAGTGGATAATTCTTTCGAGAAGCGAGATCAAGGAGAGTTCGCGCTCACGTATATCTCTAAGCGCCTTTTTTTTTTTTTTCAAAATGGAGGGCTGCAATGTAAACACAGGTGCCGGCTAACAAAGCTTTCAATCGCTATTGTTCATCGCCTTCCCACGCGCGGATTTAAACAACGATCTGCGCAAGTTATGAAAAAGGTGTTCACAAAGAAAGGTACTTCTAGGCTCTCCAAAGCCCTCGTTCGCGAGTGAAGACCCTGTAATCGCTGTTTTTGCGTGTGCGTGTGTGGTGGCATTTTTATCTGCTTTCCCAATTTGTTGGGTTTTTTTTAACGCTCGGTATAAAATGGAGGTACAGTCAAAACTCAATCTAACGAAACCCGACCTTACGAATTCCCCGATCTATGGAACAAATTCGTATTTCCCCGCAGGTGCCTATACGGCTCAATGCTTTTATGAACTCGAAGTAACGAAATAGATTCAGCGCCACTCCCGCTTTAACGAAGTTTTTTCGAGTTCCGCAAGCCCTCGACACGAGCAAGAAGAAGAAGTCGCGCCCAGTTCTTGAGAACACCTTGATCGGCTTAACGACGTGGCAGCAGATTTGAGCTTCCACGACTGTCTGAGCGCCGTCGCAGACGCCGACGCGGCGGAGGTTTTTGAACGATGAAGAAATCGTACGGATAATTTCTGGCGCAAACGAGCTGTCAGAGGACGCTGACGACCCAGGAACTGCTGCTAAAGCCCCTGTACCCGCTCCAGGCATGGTGAACGCGCGCTATTGGCTTGCTCAGGCGCTTTGCTGGGGCCTCCTAGGACGCGTTGAACCATTACCTCCTAGACAGCTGCATAGGAGGTAATGGTTGAACGTACTTGCCTGCTACAAACATTCTGTCCTCCGAATTAATGCTAACGAAGCGTACGCAGACGAAAATCACAGGCTTTTTTGCCAGGAAATAAATTCGCTTCCCCCAGAAACCCTAGAGTTTTATTGTGATTATTTTCACCGTGGACTTCGATCCCATTGCTTAATTATCGGCAGGCGAGCGCCGCGACCGCCGCAATTACGATGTCATGGTAGCTGCTAGGATGCGCCTCTCTTGAGACATCGAATTTGTAGAATCAGCTACTTATAAAATGGCAGTCGCCGATTTTACGAAGCTCTCAATTTAACGAAATAATTCCCGGTTTCCAGTGACTTCGTTAGGTCGGGTTTTAACTGTATTTTCATAAACAACACTATAATTGTAATAACAACATTAGAAACATTAAAAACATTATAACTGAAATATAACAATTCATATAATTGCATTACTGTTTGCATTATAATAGGGGAAAAAATGTCGACACTGGCATGGGAACACCTAAGAAAAGCCTTTAGACACGCATGAAAACCATTATGCCACATGTGCAATATTGCCGCGAACCATACATTGGGTTTGCTTATTTGTGTTTTGCTTTTACCGCCCGGCTGCGCCGGTCTGCGTTATCTCTGCGCCAAGGGAAGCGCGTGTTCCATTCTTTCTTTCTGTGCCGCATGCGTTATCTGTTGTGATGGGGAGAGCGTTCCGATCTAACGTGAACGGCCCAGAATGATCTTCTTGGATCTACTATGTTCTCGATGCGAATCGACGTTTCGAGAACCACGCGCGCCGAAAGATAAAAGGCCTGCAGTGCGGACGCCGGGGCATTCGATTCGACGACACTCGCCTGTGCAAGTCACTTTGTTGACCGCTGCTTCGCCGCCTCTGTATTCTTTTGAGTTGTTAGGGGAGCACAAGTTCGCTCCAATAAACGTGTTTCTCATTCAACACAACTGCATCGTCCCTGTCTTCGTGACATCTGGTGGAGGTGCGGGGTACGCACCCTTCATGCCCACTACAACCTCGAAAAGCCGCCAAGCCAGTCCAACAAGAGCCAGCCCCCGCCTGCAAGATTTACCGCCCGAGTTCGGTTTGATGCCAGAAGGGCCCAAGAAAAGGAACGCTGCAACCAACACCATGGTGCAAGAAACAACGTCGCCAATCGTCCTGCAGCAGCCCCGGGAACCGCCATCGTTCCGAGGAGCCCCTGCAGAAGACCCAGAAGAATGGTTGGAGAAACTGGAGCGCGTCCGGAAATTCAACAGGTGGGACGACGCAGAAACGTTCCGGCACGTTTTCTTTTACTTGGAAGATTCGGCTCGCACTTGGTTCGAGAACCACGAGAGCTCCTTGACAAACTGGGCTCAGTTCAAAAGCGAGTTTACTAAGACCTTCACTACCGTCGTGCGGAAAGAAAGAGCCGCCCTTTTGTTGGAAACGCGCACGCAACACCCCAACGAAGGTGTCGTGATCTTCGTTGAGGAGATGAAGCAGCTATTTCGCCGCGCGGACCCCGAAATGACGGAAGAAAAGAAGTTGCGCTTCTTAATGCGCGGAGTGAAGAAGGAACTGTTTGCTGGACTTGTCCGAAATCCGCCCAAAACCGTCGCCGAATTCGTGACCGAAGCCAGCACCATTGAGAAAGCCCTCGAAATGCGTGCTAAGCAGTATGACCGCAACTTTGTTGGCGCGGCCAATGCGAACGACTTTGGCAGCACGCGGATCCCGGCCGACAGCCTACGCGAGACTATCCGCGCAATAGTGAGAGAGGAGCTGCGGAAACTTCTCCCAACGCCGCCGCAGCCCCAAGTCGCTTCCCTCACCGACGTGATTAGAGAAGAAGTGCAACAAGCGTTGGGAACTTCTACGCCATCCGAGGTACCCCGAGAGCCACAAGCTATGACATACTCCGCGGCTGTTCGTCGACCCCGACCTGCTCCAACACGCCGTCAAGAGGCCCCGCCGTACCGCCGCCCACTGTCACCCGCCCGACCCCCGGTAGCCCGAAACCAGACGCCGAGGAAGACGGACGTATGGCGAACTCCCGATAACCGTCCTCTGTGCTACCACTGCGGAGAGGCCGACCACATTTACCGTCGCTGCCCATACAAGAGACTCGGACTGCGTGGTTTCTCCGTCGACGCACCCCGCCCTCTCCCTGGCCAACGACCACGTGAGATCGACGAGTATCTATCTGAAACCAGCCGTGGCCCAGCGCGTTACAACCGTTCGCCGTCGCCCTACCCCTACCAATCGCCGAACCGCCGTAGCAACGCTGACTTCGCCCGTGGAAGGTCCCCCAGCCCACGCGGGGGAAACTAAAGGCGGCAACTTCTGGAGGTGAAGTTGCTCTACGGCGAAAAACTAGAAACCCTCCAACGACGCAAGGACGCGCTGAAGACAGTGATTCACGACATGCCCTCATCCCGACGACCCGACCTAACCCTGACGAGACTCCCGAACACGACGACAGCTACACGGCGCGACGCGTACCCGACCTGACCGAGACGTCCGTTGAGAAGACGACGACAACGACGATGCACAGTGCCCGACCATCAACACGTACAAGCAGAGATACGACGCCCCGACGAACCCGGAACTCGAGGACGACTGCATCTGACGTCAAGGTGTCCATCGACGGCTTTGACGTAGTCGCCCTCGTAGACACGGGAGCTGACTATTCGGTAATGAGCGGACCATTTGCGTCTAAACTGAAGAAAGTTATGACCAGATGGGACGGTCCGCACATACGCACAGCAGGAGGCCACCTCGTGACGCCAAGTGGAACGTGCACATCGCGCGTCACCATAGACGGCACAACGTACCCTGCGGCGTTCGTCGTTCTGCCTAACTGCTCCCGCGACGTGATTCTCGGAATGGACTTTTTGACGGACAACGGCGCAATAATTGATCTGCAGACCAAGTCGATAACATTTTCCTCCAATCACTCCCCGACGCCGCAGCCGAACCCCGATCACCGTGCTGCTGTCAGGATCGCCGACGATCACATCACCCTGCCACCCCGCGCAAGCTTGATGATCGCCGTCTACTGTGAGGATGCTGCTTCTGACATCGACGCTATCGTAGAGAGTGATCGAAGGTTGCTTCTCGACCGCGGTGTCTCCGTCGCAAGAGGCATTGCGCACTTTAAGCAACGCCAATCTCACGTTTTGGTCACTAATTTCACCGAAGAGTACCAGCATTTAAACAAGGGAGCTGCAATTGCGTTCCTCGAAGAAACGCAACAAGCAAGTGATGTGATCGCAGTCGCCGACTTTGAACGCACACCATTAGAAACATTCAAGCTCCCGCAGCCATTCGACGTGAATCCGGCGCTACCGCAAGAACAACGGAAAAAATTATTGGCTTTGCTGCGTCGCTATAGCGAATGTTTTTCGTCGAGCGCAAAACTACGTCAGACCCCTCTAGCGAAGCACCGAATAATAACCGAAGATGGAGCCCGACCTACCCGACAGTCACCGTACCGCGTCTCTTCACACGAACGGGAAGCCATCCGGACTCAAGTCGACGACATGCTGAGCGATGACATTATACAGCCATCGAAAAGCCCCTGGGCTGCGCCCGTCGTACTCGTAAAGAAAAAAGACGGCACATTAAGGTTTTGCGTTGACTACCGGCGACTGAACAAAATCACGAAAAAGGACGTGTACCCCATCCCCCGAATCGACGACGCCCTCGACCACCTCTGCCACGCGAAGTACTTCTCATCGATGGACCTGAAGACCGGCTACTGGCAAATTGAAGTGGACGAGAGAGACCGAGAGAAGACTGCATTTATAACCCCAGACGGCCTATACGAGTTCAAGGTGATGCCGTTTGGGCTGTGCACAGCACCAGCGACGTTTCAAAGAGTCATGGACACTGTGCTAGCTGGCCTTAAGTGGCACACCTGCCTCGTATACCTGGACGACGTAGTGGTATTCGCCCGGACTTTCGACGAACACCTTGAAAGGTTGGAGTCTGTACTCGAGGCCATTCGTACGTCGGGGTTGACGCTGAAGCCTGAAAAGTGCCGTTTCGCATACGGGGAACTCAAGTTCTTGGGCCACGTCGTCAACGCCGCGGGAGTCCTACCTGACCCGGCAAAAACTTCAGCCATAGCGAACTTTCCTAGGCCGAAAGACAAGAAGGGCGTGCGAAGATTTCTCGGGCTGTGCGCATACTACCGGCGCTTCGTCGCAAACTTCGCACGCATTGCAGAGCCACTCACGCGCTTGACGAAAGACAGCACCCCTTTCAGCTGGGAAAACGACCAAGAAAAAGCATTCTCCGAGCTGCAAAAACGCCTGCAAAGCCCGCCCGTGCTCGCTCATTTCGACGAAAATGCCGAAACGGAAATGCACACGGACGCCAGTGATATAGGCTTGGGTGCCGTCCTTGTCCAAAAGCAAAGCGGCTGCGAAAGGGTAATCGCCTATGCCAGCCGTGGTCTGTCGAAGGAGGAGAAAAACTATTCTGCCTCTGAGAAAGAGTGCCTGGCTATTATATGGGCGATTTGAAAATTTCGCCCATACGTGTATGGAAGGCCATTCAAGGTTGTAACAGACCACCATGCGCTGTGTTGGCTCGCCAATTTGAAGGACCCCTCTGGCCGTCTTGGGCGGTGGAGCTTGCGCCTGCAGGAGTTCGACGTTACAGTCGTTTATAAATCCGGCAGGAAACACTCCGACGCCGACTGCCTGTCCCGCGCCCCCGTCGACCCACCACCAGAAGACTCTGATGAAGACAGCGCGTTCTTCGGGATCGTGACGGAGAGCGACCTAGCCGCCCAGCAGCGTGCCGACCCCGACTTACGCGTCATAATCGAGTACCTCGAGGGATGCAACGTTGCCGTTCCTAGGACCTTCAAACGCAGCTTACCAGCATTCAGCCTGAGAAACTCCGTCCTCGTGAAGAAGAATTTCAGCCCTGGAACAAGAGCGAATTACCTTCTCGTCATCCCCGCGGACCTTCGTGACGAAATTTTGGAAGCGTGCCACGACGACCCGTCTTCCGGACATCTCGGCACAGCCCGCACTATTGGAAAAATCAAGGCGAGGTACTACTGGCCCGGCCTTACCTCTGACGTCACCCACTACGTCCGGAGCTGCCGTGACTGCCAGCGACGAAAAACGCCGCCGACAAGACCCGCCGGACTTCTGCAACCGATCGCCGTCCCATCGAGACCATTTCAACAGATTGGAATGGATCTTTTAGGCCCGTTCCCTACGTCACGATCACAGAACAAGTGGATTGTCGTAGCGACAGACTACATGACGCGCTACGCAGAGACCGCCGCTCTTCCGAGGGGGACTGCACAAGAAGTGGCAAAGTTCTTTATAAGCCAAGTTGTGCTGCGACATGGAGCCCCGGAAGTCCTAATCACAGACCGCGGAACGGCATTTACTGCGGAGCTGATGCAAGGAGTATTACGCTACAGCAACACGGATCACCGAAGAACGACGGCGTACCACCCCCAAACGAACGGACTAACAGAGCGTCTGAACAAGACAATCGCAGATATGCTGTCAATGTACGTTGACGTTGAACATAAGACTTGGGACGAAGTGCTCCCGTATGTCACGTTTGCGTACAACACGGCTATCCAGGAGACGACGCAGCTGACGCCGTTCGAGCTTGTCTACGGTAGAAGGCCGACTACGATGCTCGACGCCATGCTTCCGCACGTAGAAGACGACGACCTCAACGCCGACGTCCACGGATATCTTCAACGTGCGGAGGAGGCCCGCCAGCTCGCTCGAGTTCGTATAACGGACCAGCAGCTGGTGGATGCGGGCCGCTACAACCTCCGACGCCGAGACGCCGAGTAACAACAGAGAGAGGGAGAGAGAGGGAGAGATCACTTTTAATGGATGTTAGCATGAAATACGTGCGCTTGCTACGCCAGGGGGACAGACGAACAGAAACATCATTATCGCCGTCATCATCATCAGCCTCTTTTCTGTCAACTGCGGCAGGAAAGGCTCTTCCACAAACTTGTAATCGATCGCATCCTGCGCTGTCCGAGTCCATTATTTGGCACCAAATCTTCTCACCACCTCATGCCTACACCGGGTGCTTCATCTCTCTTCCCTACTTCTATGTAGTCGCCTCACTCGGTGGCCGCTCCTTCACACCGGTGGGTGGCCCAAGACCGCGTCCGTGTCTTCACGTTAATTTGAACTTCCACTCGAACTGCTTCCCTTGTCCAAGACGCTCGTTTTTTTATTCAGCAAGCTATTGTCAGCAAGCAACAAGGAGCACGAAAGTTACCACCTGCCGGTTTGCTGACATCAGACCAATACTGAGTCGACGCATAGTGGATGGGAATATGGGATATAATAATTCCTTACGCATTTATTGTCATCTGACATCTCGTGCTGCTCTTGTCAGATGGACAGCTCGACGGAAGTGATCACTCCAAACGCTGCGGTCTGGCGAGCTAGCGAAAAGCACGCTTGCGATAGCCGGAATCGACAGCGGCCCTTACACTGAGCGCATGTTCGCTAGTGATTCTAGGCACGTGACTAACTGTGCAGCCTGTTCCTGTACCTGGTCTTTGTCCTCGGCCTGGGAAGCACGTGCCAGCGCTGGGCGCTAACCAGCGACTACCTCATCGCCGAAAAGGTATGCATACACGCATGACGGGTCAACGACGCAACACCGCGGAACTGTTTCAGCGTGTTCTCTAACGGAATCGTGGCTTCATATCCATCGCCCCACCGCAGGCATCCGCCATAGGTATCATGGTCCTGTCCGGCCTGTACATCTCCTCGATGTCTGCCTGCCTGGGAGCGCTGTACCTGACGCCTCGCATCCTGCAGAACATGGCCAACGACGGAATTCTCCCTTTCAGTAGACTTCTCAGCATCGGAGTAAGAATCTCTTCCTTATCTGGACGCCAGAGTAGTAAGACATCATGAATGCAACACTGGCCATAACTGTAGAAACGCTTCCCCCTAGCCTCAAGCCATCACATGCAGCAAAGTTCTCAGTTTTGTCCATTTCATGCCTGTTTTGAGCGAGCCCTGATTGGCTGAAAGCAAACGAACAGCTGTGACGCAATACAAGCAAGGGGGGGGGGGGGGGAGGGGGCGTCTGTTTCTGTGCATCTCATTGGTCAGAGTCACGACTAGTCACGATTGAGGTGGACACAAAATTGACGTTTTCGAAACGGACCCAACTCAGAATTCTGCCTCCCCCCCCCCCTCCTCCGGTGTTAATTAGCGTTCGGCAAGCTCTACGGAACTCGCGCGGCACACCGCGAGTTGAGGTTGCAGTTCCACATAGGGACCTTAATTAAAAGGCATTAATAAAACCCTTTCTGCTGAAAGGAGTTGATTGAAATAAGTTATTGCGCTGCGTGTTCCCTAACTAACGTGTCCCTCGGATGCTCGAAAAACGCCATTGATCGACTTCGGGGCACGGAAGGGGGTCGGTCATCTCCTGCAGCAGCACTAACGTACCCTTCGGGCGCGCTCTGCCCGTTCGCTGGGAATCGCGCGCAGAAGGGCCCCAACAAGGTTCCGGTGGTGGCGCTGGTGCTGTTCGCGCTCGTCACCTTCGTGTTCATCATGGCGGGCCAGGTGAACACGCTCGCCCCGCTGGTCACCATCCCGTTCCTGCTGACGTACGCGTGCGTCGAGTACGCCTACTTTTCCATGGCCATGACGTACGACATCCAGCGCAGGCGCAACGACCGCTTCCGCCAGCAGGCCGCCGTCATCCGCGCACAGGCCGCACCGCCGGCCACCTACGGCGCCCTCGCCGAGCCAAAGGTATGGGTCATGAGCACAGAGCGAGCACGGCACACTTCTCCCAGGCATCTGGCCCCGGTCATTTTATCTGACCCGCACATGCCTGTTTTCCCCTTCTTCCTTTCACTCTTTCCTTGTTGTCGCAGACTATGATGCCTGTCTGGCGATATGTTAACATTTGCCCGTACAGAGTAACACATCGCCATCTGATCAAGTGGGAAGCAGAAGGGTGTGTGGGATGATGTTTTCGGTCGTTATACAGGAGGGAGAGCGGCGGCTCACACACCGGAACAAGCAGCGAAAACGCGCTCTTCTGACAGCAGACAGTGGCGGATGAGTAGAGTAAGAGCGTTGTACCACTTGAGGAATGGAGTCCCTCAAAAGAAGCGCACACACGTTTTAAACTATGTATGTCCTATTGAAAAGCCATGACATAAAAACATCCCTAAAAAATCTAAGGCCCCTTCCTGGAAGAATGGTTGAAACAAGAAGCTTAATTTCCCTGATACAAATGCGAAGTTTTCTATCCAGTCAGCCAATGTCCAAGTCTACGACAACGCTGAGATAATCGAATGTGTTGTTATTATATTCTATCAGTTATTTTCTGAATGCGCTGGTTCGGTAGCTCAGCGTTGTCATAGATTTGTACTTTGGCTGATTGGATTGTGGACTTTGCATTTGCATCGGAGAAAGCTTCGCGTTTCATTATCATGTGCCCTTTGTGGAAGCCCATTGCGTAAGGTTGGCTTTCCTGCGATGCGTGTTTTTCGACACCGCCACAAGTGGGACATAGAAAGCTTCGCTTTAAAAAGCCCAAAGAGGTGTCATGGGGTGCAGGAGTTGAAGATTGAAGAAGACTGCTTGCTTTTCCGAGACATCGAACTGCACAGGTGCATAACGTGGTGTCCCTCAACCTTTAGTGAGCACATTTTCCCGCAACACCGATTTCCCGCAACACCGCAACCGATTAATCGATTAATTAACCAATTAAAGCTTACCGATTAATCCGATTAAAATTTTTAATCGACGCCCAGCCCCACATATGTGATCTGGATTTCGATCAATGGAACTTGCACGTCACCATGGTGCAACGTGTACGTACTGCGTTATCTGTACCTTGAAGGTTGTTAGCATGATGGCAATGACGATAACGATATCGGGTGGAAGTACTCTCGGTCGCTTACGTATACTGTATGCGTATCTGCGCGTCCGTCGACGCTAAGCTATATCCATTGCTGAGTGTCGGACGCGCACTAGCTGCCTTTGTTAGCAACGCGACTTGGTAAGCACGCGTGATCGGCACGTTGAAATCGTTAAGCGCTGACGTACGCGTGAACGTGTATTCTCCCACTGTGAAGGTACGCGTCGAGGGTGTGTTAAGCCTGTCGACCAAGGGCGCGTGCCGTCGGAAAAAGAGTATGCCGGTGTTTGTTTAAAGCGATCGGTGCGAGTTGCCGGCAGAGAGAGAGGGTTGCTTCATTGGAAGAGAAAGGAAAGTCGACTCAAGCGATACTGGGTTGAGGGCACCTCAATCAAGACCGAGTCTAGGAGGAAGAGCGTTCCTGGCAACGTCGTTCCGTCGAAATGTGAAGCCTCGCAATCAAGGAAAGAATGCCGTGCGAGCAAGAAAACGCGTTTACTAGAAAGAACAGCCGGTTCTCAAAGCTGTGAGATAGTGTGGATGGACCGGGTCTTTCCCGTGTTCTTGCATCCGAACGGCGAGATATGTTGCCCGAGAGGCAGGCAACGGAAGCACCTTAAAAACGTAAGCGGCGGCCACTTTTTTTTTTTTTCGCTCTTTTTTTTTTTTCACTCCGCTCACACAACGGACAACTAGATAGGTACAGTTCTCTACAGGAACGATGCTACACCGTGGCGGAAACTGTCGGGCTGCCTTCCGTGTCCATTGAACCTCCATGACCTCCACGAAGCTAGCACAGGGAACGAGACAAAACGTTACGGGACAAAGAGAAAACGTGCCGGCGACGTATATTGTGACAAGCTACGCGCGATTCTGTTTCTGCGCTGCGCTACACCGCATGCCGCCCCTTAGCGTTTCTAAAATAAATGTTCTTCCCACCACGACCAACGGAGAGAAGAAAAATCCCGGGCCATCTCCACTAACGTGAATCCTCGGGAGGGGCGAAGCATGCAGTGTATAAGTGTATTCTTGGCGCCTTAGCGTTTTTGCCAACGGAGATGAAATCGTTTGGGGGTAGAGGTATACAGCTTTGCTGTAGAAGTCTCGTGTCTTTGGAGCACGAAGCGTCCTAGCGCGAGGCGTAAACGAGTGTGCCGGTGTGTTTTTTTTTTTTTAGTTCGCGTTACGAAGCGTTCCAGCGCGAGGCGAAAATGGGTGTCCCGGTGTTTTTTTAGTACGCGTTTCGTTCTAGCGCAGGGTGTAAACAAGTGTCCCGGTGTTTTAGTACCATGACTACATGAGGCGACGGTTACGACGACGACATGAGACGTCAACAGCCCGAGCCCCTAAGGAGCTTCGCCCCTTAAAGATGCAAAATTATTACTATGATTATGAAAGGGAACGTGATTTCAGCACGCACCACGCCTCGCGCTGCCACCGCTGGTTCACCCGGCAATGCAGCCGGACTCCACCCTGGACGCTATTGCGACGCCCACAATAACGGCATATCTGTTCGGATAAGGCGGCGTGTGTCCGGCAATAAGACGCTAATGGTTTCGCATTTACTACATCACAAGGAGTGATGAGTGCCCTCATAATTTCTTTTATAGGCAAAAAAAAAAAAAACGCCCTCGCGTAGATGTCAGCGTGCGTTGAAGACTCCCAGATGGTGTGAATTAATTCGCAACCCTGCCCTGCGCGGTGACTCCCAACCCAAGTGTGACGACGTCAATTTGGGCATTTTAGTCGGAATCGTCCATTCGCCTTACGGGTTCGAATACAAGATACGGGCAGCAAGGGATTGAAACGCAGTCTTAGCCGTACTAGTTCAGATAGCGCATGAAATGGGAAGGGAGATTCACCTCCCACAGGTCTTGCACTGACGCTCCATCTACTTCGGCGCAAGATTTTACATGCGACATCACATCGGTCATGCGCCCTACAAAATACAAAATAGCTGCTGCCCGTCGGTGTTTCGCAAGAGCACGGAGAGTATCTCAGAAGCATCTTTTTGCACCGTCGCGATCTTTCCTAACCCGGCACGAGTATAATGCAGCGCGGATCGTCGAAAGATAACCACCACAAATGAGCAAGAGAGTTAAGCGTCTTTCCCGGAATGCAGCACGTTGCGCAAACAGACGCAAGCAATTCGAGAGGATGCGGCAATGAACATAATAAAAAGGTCGCCTTCGCCTAAGCTCCGCTGCAGTGCGCGAGCAGCGTAGCTTGCGTAAGCGACGTGTATACAGTTCAGAGCAGTTTCGCAATTCGACGGGAACGTTTGGCCCTGCACAGATCAATGGACTCTTGTGTGTGCGAGTGCTTCCTGCCTCTCTATCTCAATCTGCACGCACGCACGCACGCGTACGTTTCGGCCTGTTAAAGATTAACCGTCAAAATTACAGGGGGGATCAAATTTTGAAGGTCCGAAGCTACACCTGGGCCAGAGTCTTTCAATGCTTCTCTGGTCATGAAACTCACGGCCAAGTTTCGTACGGGGACAAAGGCGAGTGGCGCCACCGCAGATCGCCGCTGCTCTGTAGCCAGACCGGCAGGCAGGAACGCAGTAGCAACATGCCCGTTCGCACCAAATTTTTTCGCCACTCACAACATGATGACCATTTGAGCGGCCCAGTACACGTAAAGTGAAAGCGCACTGCTGATAAGGCGGCGAGCGTCTGTTTTATCTTACTCCGTGGTCCGTTCCCTGCCAAACCAACACCCTCTGGACTAGGCTAGCTAGTCCAGAGGGTGTTGGCCAAACGCGCTCTGACCACGCCCCCGGCTGCCCTCCGATCGACACCAGTGCCGCGGCGCGGCAGCGAACGAAGCTCTCCCATAGCCTGACGGCGAAGTTTCATGACCAGAATGGCATTGAAGGACTCTGCCTGGGCTGAGGCGCGACGTATTGTAGGGCTCCATATTAATTTCGACCTGATGGGGATATTCAACGTGCGCCAAAATATCGACACGCGGGAATTTTCGCTTTACGCCGCCATAAGAAAAGCAGCCCCCGCGGTCGGGATCGAACCCGCGTCCTTGGGCTCAGCAGCACTAAGACACCGCGGCAGGTTCTAAATTCTGAAGCTATAACCTTCATTTAAATTGCTGAGCTGTAGTGGTGTTCTTATAGGGGACTCAAGAGACAACGTCCAGGTGAGGAAACAACTTTGAAGAGCACTGACAACCGGCGCACGTAACGTTCTCTCGCACGCAGGGTGACCTGGACCAGCTGTTCCCCGAACGCGTCCACGAAAAGACCCCGCGCGAGCACAGCAGTGCGAGCGCCAGCGAGTCTCCCGTCACGTCCCCGGACGAGCACAGCTCCATCCGGAGTGCGGAAAGCAGGGAGTCGGGCGCCGACAAACCGACGGAAGAGGCTTCCGCCATCACAGATAGGACCCACCTACTCGCCAAAGGTCAGCACTCTCAAACCCATCGGTAATCTGGCTCCCGCAAAATTCCTTGATAAAAAACGCATTATTTTTAATCTTCGAACCTACTATAAACAAGGTAACCCTTATCTTTCTCCTTGTGGCATTTCAAGCTCAATGAACCAGAACATGAAACGGGAAATTACAACAGAACAAAGTTCATTTGACAAAACAGGCCTGCGTTCCTATTTCCTCGAGGAAGGATGAGATCTTTGTCTGGTGGCTATTCACAGCACTGAGCAGGATGAAGTTTTCCACAGTGTCCGCGAACAAACGGGCCTTTCCACTTGTGCAGCTTCGGACGCCGAGAGTTTTTTCCAAGTACTAGCTTCTCAGCCTACTGGTCAAAGTCGCCAGGCTGTGGATGCGCAGGGGGGTATTTACAGTGGGAGAGGCGGTATTCCAGGAACTCACTCCCTGCGTTTCCGCTGCTGCTGTGTCAAGCATCGCTCGTGAAATGTCAAGCACGCCTGCGTCGTAGAGGTGCGTGTTAAGAACAGCCCGAAACAATGTTGCGGCTGACGCTGCCACTATGGTCCCTAGAACTTCCACTACTAATGCTGACTGCCTGGCCAAACCTTTAGCAACCACACGCATATGTCGTCTGCTGGTGTATCGAATATATCGCGATACTCTGGCACGCATGAGTATCTCATTACATTTATTTTCGTGGCCCAGAATTGACGTATGCATTTTTTTTTTTTTTTTGTACAATTGCTGTTCGGTTGGAGCCAGGCCGCCTGCTTTCTCTCTGTTTCGCCCTTCGTGGCTTCCTTCTGTGGACGGCACGTGTTAGCTTTAAATGCCGAGCGCGGCGCCGATGAGGCAGCCGGTACATAATTGCCACTACCAGGCACATGTGTGTGCTCTGCCAACGTTTATAGAACCAAGGTCAGTTGTAAAACTTCGAAGTGTTTCCCGGCGCCGCCGCACCAAGCCGTATTGATGGCGCTGCAGTCGCACCCGGCTCCCGCGCGGAGCACCGGGTGGCTGAGGAGGCAGCTGAGGTCAGCACGTTCTGAGGGATACACCTGCCGTTGTGCGGCTAGCGTCTCCGCGCGTGCGTGCTTGCGTGCGCGTGTGCGTGCGCACTCCAGTTGTAGATGGTTAGGTGAGCACCATGCCGGCGTGTTGTGTCCCCGGTTGCACGCGTGGTTACAGGGGAAACCAAACCCAAAGGCGCTTTTCTCGCACTTCAAGTTAATTCGGCCTTCGTGTAGATATATCGTACCGTGCCAAGGCGTGTCTTGACTGAAACCTCTCAGCCAAATCGCGCGTGTGGCGTAAATTTTTGCCCTGAGGACATAGCAAAGAGCTACACCCACTTAATTAACAGTGAAAAAGTAGAAACTGAGTGAGGAAAGTGGAGCCTCGTCGAAGGAGCCGTCCCGCAAATATTTCCAAACCTTCTTCTTTACCTATCCAAGCCGCCGGCAAATAGAAAGAAATTTCCACGCCGAAACATGCAGATTGTTGCACAGACCTCGTTTGCACAGAAAGCCAAATAAAGCGCTTACGGTTCAGCCGAAGAAAGTGCTGCAAATTTAGACCTTTAGACGTGCTGGCAGGGAGCAGTAAACCTTCGGTGAGAGACATGGAAGGAGTTCGTTTTCCATTGGCGAGCTGGCGAAAGAATGTTGGCAGAGGTTACAATAGAAGTTATGTTGGTTTTTTGTTGTTGTTGTTCTTCAGAAAATAGAGGGATAGCTTCTTTTCGTTTAAAAGTGTTTCAATCGGGGAAGTAACCATTTCGGTCAGCTGCTGTCTCCGCAGCAGTGCCTAGAAGCTCTGTCAATAGCGTAAATACAGTTACTATAATCTCATTTACCGGCACGAAGTAGACGAGATTATAATAGCGGTATTTGCACTATTTACAGAGCTACTAGGCACTGCAGCGGAGACACAGAGATACGGTTTGTGCCGGGCGCACTGCGATCGTTGTCTTCGTCTTGATTCCCTTCTCGGCCCCATCACCACGCGAAACTGATACTTGACAGCCTATTCTTTTCGCCAAGAGGGATATCCCGTGAAAATATCTCCTTACCTTGAAACTAAAAAAATATCCCCTTTTTGGTTCTTTTATTAAACCGATAGAGCTTTTTTAACGAAATGATGACAATGTTTGCCAGCCTTCACTAATGGCTCTGCATAACGCACCAGCCACATTTCCTGCCTAGAGGGTTAGAATATGCAGACGCCTCAACAAGAAACGTAAATTAGACGATGCTCTAAACGAACGCGGAAGTGCAGCCACAAAGCCGCGCGGCCTTTGAAATGCAAGCGGCTACTGCGCAATGGTTGTCCCCGATTGAGCGCCGTAGCTCCGGTGACATGTGGCTAGACTTACCACTTACACGCGTAAATAAAAGGTTATAAACACGGTGATCGGCATATTTCGCGATTAAGTTCGCAACGGCAGTACAGATGCAGCCCGCGCTGCTTTCGCTCGTGCTTCCCCAGCGGCTGAAGGGAGCCGGTTGCGACGGCGACGCCACCTGGCGCTGTGGGTCGCTCGGGCGCCGTATTGCTGGTATGGCGGAGGCGGAGAGTTTTAAAACTGACCTTGGTTCTATAAACGTTGTGCTCTGCCTCTTCTCTGTTTGGGCAGTCACACAAAGGAAAGCGAGAGATTCGGCCCACCCAAGCGCCGACGGGACCCGCGTCGGCCAGGAAAAGTGCGGTGAGGATCAATGGCTTGGCGCGCAAGCCTCGTGCTCAGGCCGAATCGACGTTGTCTGGAAGACAGCTGGTTTGAGATGCGGCTTTTGCTAAAGTGCAGCTACTGTTGTTTTCTCGTGTGAATCGCGATGTTATGTAATTTTCTTCAAGATTCAATTAGTGATTCAATTTTGTGCATTAATAGTTTTGAAATGCACAACGCTTCATAAAAACGGATTTTAGAACATGAGGTCGCCGAAATAAAAAAAAAGTATTTCAGTATCTATCTTCTTCTGTTTTCCGGAATACCTTTTTTCTGTGCCTGCAAAAGTATCTCTGAAGTATCCCGCCAAACTTAAAGCTATCATAGTATCTGTGTTTTAGACGTCCATCGGGTGTATCGCTATATTCCAAAATACATTTTGAACATATATAGCTCTGCCCGGCCCTACTCCAGAGTCAGCACACAAATTCCAATTCCTTTTCGTGTCCCCCCCCCCCCCCGCTCCCAGAAGAAAAGAAAAAAAAGTGGGAAACAACACCCACACCAGCAAAGGTATGGCAGGTTTACAGCCAATTGGATATAGATGAACAGGGGCAGGCGCCCAAAATGTAAATTTCAGAAAATTTACATTTTATGGCCAGGTACCGCAACAGACGGTGGCGTCCCCGCATTCTCTAGTGGAACACCCTAACCCCCGCCATAGCGAGATTAGCGACCTTGTGTGCCGCCTCCTTCGGGAACAGTTTCATGTGCACAGTCGCATTGCAGGAGGCCGCCCAGGGACCTATCGCTAGTGTTCTAGTACACTGTGCTATCGCCTTCCTGACAATATAGCCTGCCACAGTGCCACGGCATGTACGATCAGCGCGTGTTCCAGCGGCCACCATAACAACCCAACTCAGCTGGCTGGAAAGCCACGCAAAGTGCTATATGTGCAGGCCACGCTGGCCCGCCGTGCTGTTGATATTTCCGGTGTCACGTGTGATAGCTTGGAGTGCGCTGCAATCAAAGTTCGCCAAGCCCATACGGAGTCTTCCCTCGCGTGTTTATGGGAGACCTCGCAAGCATGGGACGCCACATCACCCATGTCCTTGACACCCAAGCTGGGACGTGACTTTGCCAGCCATGATGGCTGGCACAGCCCATCCTTCGCACGTCGCGGCGAAGAACTGTTGGAGGTCGCCAAACGCAGCTGGGCTGCTGCTTCTGTACGCCGAGGAACCCACCTTTGTCCGTCGTGGTGTATGCGTCGCCAAACCTGCTTCAACATCTCACTCCAGAGGAGGCCTTGCGGTCAAATGCACGCACCGTTATGATCGCCTGCAGGCAGCTGACCAGAGCTTGGATCAGGATGTAGACTTTTTTGGACAACTCGCCGAGGATTCCACCGCAGCTTCGGTTCCTTGACGGGTGAACTTTGCACAGCCCGTATACCAGACATGAAGCTTCTCAATGTTCGGGCAGCCCGTCGACGTGAGAACGACAGGCCATGCACGCAAACACTGCTGCCCACTGGACAGTGTACAACAGGGTGGATGCCGCCTGCTGTCGTCACGCCAAGCAACGCCGACAATCCAGTTGGGAGTCCACCTGCCAGCCATTAGAAACCCAACCCCAGTCTCGGCAATCTTGGCGGTTGCTTTATGTATTACTTCAGCCGCAGTCTCCCAGACAGCCAGTGCATGACGCTGCCATTTGAGAGGGCATTACTACAGAGTAACTGGTGGAACTGCTTGTTGACAGGTTCGCTCCAACCACCCCCAGCATCCCCACAGCAGCCTCTACCTCACGGCCTGAGAGAGGCTGACATTAGGACCCTATGGTTTCCAGATCGCAGCCCTCTTCCAGCAGGACCTTTCCATGCACGAGCTTAGAAATTCCCCTGCAGAGGACTAAGCATCGCAACACTCCTGGCGCTGACATCACATACCAAATGATGTGGAACTTCAATAACCCAGAGCAAGGACGCCTGCTAAATGCCTTCAAGCTAGAGCTAGCGCGTTGAACGTTGCCATGATCAAGTTTCAAGGCGGTCTGTCCGGACCGTCGAATGGCGCTGGGGGTGCTGCCCATTCTCCATGTCCATGTTGTTCCGCTCATGAAACGGGAAAACCACCATGCGCAGCCGGCTCGTACAGACCGGTCTTCGGCTGCGGGGAAGAAGCTCTCTTAGGGAAGACCATCCTAGCTCGCCCAGAGTGTATTGTCCGATCCCTCGGAGCTATTGCCCAGCAACAGACAGGGTTTTGCCAACTCCACTGCGCTGCCGAGAGCATCGCTGATGTTGTATCTGCACTGGAGGAGGCCAAAACGAGGATGAGGTGGCATTTCTTGTTTTGGTGGGCATTGAATCTGCCTTTGAGCGCCTGCCACACCCCACCATCGAGGCGGCGCTGGAACGACTTCATGTCATTGGAAGAATGCGGAACTACATCCGGGCTTTCCTGGCGGGTCGCCACCTCAAGGTTCGGATGGGCAACGTCCTCAGCAGTCCAAGGGGTGTCAGTGCCGGGGTGCCTGCAGTTTGGCCGCCGAGCTCAACCGATTGGACAATCAATTAACCGTTCACACTAGAGACTATTCTAGGACACCGACCCCTACAATCGATTTCGCAGAAAGCCCTTTTGCGTTTTATGAAGGAAACAGGCTTAGCCGAAAGACTATAGTGCCTGCAAAGGGACTAAAGTGTGTGCGCGGCCCTGCTCTTTTCCCCTCTTTTTTGCCTGCCCTCTCTTTCATCCCCTGCTTACCCCTTCCCCAGTGTCTAGTAGCAATCCGGGCTCTAAGCCTGGATAACCTCTCGGCATTTCCGTTTGCTTCTCTCTCTCTCTCCAGCTGCAGTGGAAGACCCAGGTCAGATATCTTTGGACACACTATTGACCATTGCCTGACCTGGGGTCCAGCCGTGTCCTCAAAGCCATCCGTCAACTCTTGGCCAAGGGCGTGGGTGTTCATACACTCGGGCCCTTCGAATTTACGAGGCTATTGTGTGTTTCTGAGTCCTGTACGCTATTCCCCTCGTCACCGCCAAGCCAACACGGTGGAGGAAACTAGGCTAAGCACAGGAATTCATTTCAGACCGCTCGTCTTACCACGCTCGTCGCAGTGCGCAAGCGCCCTGGCTGAAGCCGGAGCCTGGCCCCTCGCACTCCGCGCCCTACAGCGAACCCTCAATCACGTCGAGCGCCTCCATAGGGCCCCAGACGAAGCCCCCCCCCCCTCCCTTCCCCCTGCACGGCTGCGAGAACTACCTCACTCCCGAATGGGTATGATTGTTTGCACCTTCGAAACTGTGATCGGCCTGACCCTGATTAACCACATCATGCCTCCTCCACCCCTCCCGACGAGTGAGATCACCATAACTGCCACTTTGCCGCACGTGGCCTCAAAAACGTCATTGCACAGTGTGAAATGAGGCATGAAGCAGCGGCCTGCTTCGAGAACATTGAGGGGCACGTGCTGATAATCACCGATGGGTCCGTGCTACCATACCAGGGAACGGCAGCTGAAGCATCCATCGCGCCTGCCTTCGCTTCAGCCAGGCAATGCCGCCTGCCCGTGGCCAGCCACTCGAAATCACGGGCCTCCACTTGGCTGCGACCATGATTAAGGATTGTGAGCCGAATCTCGTCAACTGGAAAGTAGCCATTCTTTCCGATTTAAAGGCTGCCCTCCTCAAGCTCCTCCCTTTCCTGTATACCTGTGTTCCCCTATCCCCGCATCCCCACACCAGCAGGCGTTCCGGTGTCCACCCTTAGGCGAGACAAACTTTCATTCATTCATTCCCCTTTCTGTCGATTCTCCGCCTGGACTCAGTATTGATTAAGGTACCCTCAACTCGAGGGGCAGTTACCGGCTGGGTTTTTAACACGAAAGTGTTTTATTCGGGATACACAGATTTCGCTGACGTCATATCCGTCACAGAAATGACCCCAGTACAACGAAGCAAGCTGCCTGTAAAAGGTGCACCCCTCCACACACGGTCTTCTTGCGGGGAAGCAACCATTAGTACTAAAGAGTATGTTATACTTGTTCGTTTTCGGTTTTGATATTTCAACACGTGTTTTATGGCGGGATACACCAAGATTTCACTGACGTCATATCCGTCACGGAAATGACGCCAGTACGCCTTTGCCTAAGCGACCCGCCAGCAGGACGTCGCTCTCCAAGCACATCCACAAGACAGCCGCCGACCCACAAATCACGCTCAGCTGCAGGTTTCGCTGCACATTTCACTTTCGGTTCCTATGACAGAGGAAGCCCATTTCCTTTCGATTCCTATGGCAGAGGAATCGACCATAGTTTATTCACACTGGTTTCAATATAGCAACGCACACCCGCCTTCTCTCATGCCTCTAGTGCAGCGCCGATCTAGGTGGTGTTGGCAGCGCCGACGCCTCTCTCTCCCAGCCAGTTGTCTGCATACACAGATTTCCTGGCTCGTGTAGCCCCAACCCGCTTCATTGAACACGTGCGGGGAATGCATCACAGGCTATAGGTAAACAGCTTCACGGCAAAACATTGTAAAATCTTTACAGTAAGAACAGTGAACAGTCATATAGAGCTTAAGCATTTTTTCCATCGGCCCATTTCCACGCACACGGGTCTAAAGCCCTGGGGCGTTTAACTAAATACCCCATATAAACATACATGACGCAAACGCATATTTGTATGGAGTATTAATTTAGCGTTCTGTGCTTTCTCTGCACCATTTGCTCTCAACTTTATTGTCAGTTTTGTTTCTTGCATTTCATTGAGTGTCGTTTTTAATTTAATTTTTGTTCTCTCTCCTATTGTTGGCTTCCCAATCTCTCACATCCACCTCAATACATTGTAATCATCCCCAGAGCTGACCTCTCCAGTCTACATAAAAGAGCACTCTATCTCCATATGAACAATGTTCATTGCACATTGTGTTCAGAATTAGACTAACAGACATTTCCAGGCGTAGTCACCAAAGAATACTTATGCATTCAGAAACTACTGCGCATTCAGGCCAACAAGTCGGACAATTTACTACCAAAGCTGATAGTGATAGAACCTTGTCAACACACCTCTTAAGTGGGGGGTGCATCAGTTTAACACCGATTCAACGCTGCCTGTTAATACTAAATTAATATGTGTAGTCCAACTGCAATAAGTGGCACGTAGCCCGGTTGTGCTGTGGCCAATTCTTGTTGGTCTGTGGCGTTCCTACACATCGCACTAAACAAACAAACCAACGTTGGAAAAACCGCTACGCTGGTTAACTGCAATATGCTAAGCATCGTGTACAGGCACACCAACAAGAGGAGGCCATTTCTGTAGGTGCCAATGCTTCTCATTCAGCAACGCGCGGTGGCTGCAAAACACCATTTGTACTTCTCGAGGAGCTCTACTTCTGTGGGCAGTGGTCACTTACAAGGCCCCATCTGATCTGACGAGTGGCAGCGCCCAAATATTATAAGTGGTTCTGATGACAGCGCGACTGCTGCATGCCATTTCAGAATCGGTTGAGTGATTGCTCCATAGCATGGGTGAATGTGTAAGGGAGCGTGTATTGCCACTCCAGGTACTAAGGTACAAATACATTTCCTTGAACCTCATAGCATGGGTGAAAACGTAAGGAGTACATACTGCCACTCTAGGTACTAGATGTGCAAAACATTCTCTTGAACCTCAGCCAATCGGCTGTGAGCCCAGATGCTCTATGTAAGTGCTGAGTAGGTTTAGCTCCTTGCGTTGCAAGCAGCCTAGTTCAAGCAGAGAGTTGCAATTTACCTTAAAGAATCAATAGTGTACATGGTTATTGAGGACTTTTGTACGAGTAACAATAATGTTGAGTGCTTAACAATTTGTTTGGGAAAGACTACAGTGTCAGTGGTTTAGACACGAATGGCGACAGGCAAAACTGCAGTATTGTTCTCGAATGACTCCTTCACTTTGGTAGCAGTAATAACAAGAAAGTGTTCACTGTTGCTCTGGCTACACGTAGCACAGGCTTAGCTCCTTTTGTTATGAGGCCAGGCCAGCCACAAGGTGCACCGCAATAGTAATAGCTAAAGAACGCTTCATCTGATCAAGCTACGAGTATTAACCCCCTTGTTTTGAGTGCTGCTCAAGGAGGCACAAAGACCTCAGGCCTACCATACACCGGTACTCGCTAGTACACTCTAATTGTCACTTATCAGTGAACTCAAATGTGTATTACTGATTTGCTATGAGCAGCCATTCGCTCTTTACATGTTCTGCAGCAGTTCATTCTCTGCCCGAAGAGTCCAACAACACACTGTAGAGTCTCAAGGGGGCTAGACATCATCGCAGGTAGCTAGGCTAGACGCTGTACATTACGTGGCCAATGTCCCGGTGCACACCTGATGAGCCGTGGCAACTCAATGAAAGGGAGGTGTGGCTGAGTGACCAACAAGGAAATTATAATGGGCCTGAAAGATGAGCGGTGGTCAGATACCTCAAAGCAGGCACTGTATGCTCAGCATTGGTAGTGCCCAATCGGCATCTATCCGCACTGCGTTTGGACCCCCCCACTCCCAATGGTGAGTGAAGCACATGCTGCGCATCAACTTTAAGCAATTTATACGCTGAACAATACGAAGGCTTCACAAAATTCTCGCTAAACTGGCAGCGCTAGGCTAATAGGGTTTCTGCATTGAAAGGGTGCTGCTGGCACCAGCAACGCGGGAGTACAAGAAAAAGATTTAGGCTGCCCTTGCATAGATAATGTGCACTGTCGTTTGGCGTACCACATGGCATATGCAAAAGTCTTACAGTGATAACTTAAGATTGCCTGTTTAGCTTCACTGTTGTTGAAAAGTTCCACCAAGCTTGAACCCCAAAACAACTGCCTCTCGTGCAACGAGCACCTGATAACACAGCTTTATGGGGAGTGACTCCATTTCACAGTATGGACTGTAACTTTCTCGTTGCAGGGCGGGGGCCATGGCCCGAGATATCGAAGAAGTCAACCAACTGGCACGCGAAGCTCTGCAATCGGTGGATTGCAGCACTGGGGGTAAGGCACCCCACATGGGGGGCAAGTGCTTGAAGAAGCATACGCGGCAGCCACAGCCTTGTGCGTTCTCTGCAGATATTCATAAAGTTAACAATCATGTTCCTGGTCCAATGGGGATACGCACTAGCATCCATCTTCCTCCTGGTGTTCCTCTGGTTCTGCATAGGAAAGACCAAACCAGGTGCTTTCCCAGGTAAGCTGGAGTTCAGTATTTAATTTGCAGAAAGTTTTCATCTGCCCGAAACAACAAGTCTTTAGCAACGCACAATTGTACCACCTAGCTTCCAATCTTGTGCTGGCTCATTGTGCAAACCACACCCACCTGTGTTAGATGCATAATCTTGACAACCTCACACCAAGGTTTAATGTTATGTTCAATTAACATACAGGAGATTAGGCCAGTTTACAGATGAAAAAAGCTTGTGTCTTTGGTGTCATCACTTCACCCCAGTAAGGGTGCACAATGAGGAACTCACAATGTTCAAGTAACTTAGGACCAAGTGGTGGCCCCTGTGAATAATTTAACATTGCAAGGACCTAGCCACGACCTGGGGGCATGGGATGGTTTGAGCCAGAGTAGGAAACAGAGGCCCCAAAGTGGCAAGCGCATGTGCGCTGTTGTCTGTACCATACAGAGGGAAGAAGTCCCGCCAGAAGATATGGAGTGGTGGCCAGTGTGTAATAAGAGCCATCAGGTGCATAGGTTTTCAAAAATGGGAGGGGGGGCGCTGGCTAGAGCTCTCCCGCGACTAAGAGGAATGGTTTGTTAGTGAGAGTGTGGAAGCCAATGGAGAAGTTTGGCCTGCTCAGCTAAATGGTTGAATACCTACATTTTCGGCTGTCATACACTCCTGATGGATGGTTCAAGGGCCAATAGAATAGCTTGTACTATCCATTGAGGGCGTCAAATGATACGGTGTACTACACTCCAAATATACAAACTGATTGATTATTGATTGATTATGAGGTTTAACGGACTGAAAGTATACCGGTGATGAGGTGCGCCATAGCAGAGGGCTCCGGATTAATGACAACATAGGGATCTTTAATGTGCACCGATATCTTGAACACGGGCGTTTTCGCTTTTTGCCTCCATCATAAAAGTGGCCATTGCGGCCAGGAATCGAACCCGCATTCTCGGGCTCAGTGGCACACCTTAGCCAGAGCCACCACAGCGGGTAAACACACGAAATGATGCACTGGCTAGGCATTTTTATCAGGGGATGTGATGTGTAACCGGCTGAATCTCTTCGCAAGCGGGACAGTGCAGTGACCATGTCGCCCACAATAGAACCCTGCTTATACGTTCACCACTATTGTGTTTTTTTGGCTATTACATCGTGGTAGCGCAGTCCCAATAAAATGTCCATAGACAACTTTGTATTACAACCCCACTTAATACGTCATGATACGTCAAGTACCTATTCTTGAAAAGCGTGGACACGCAGTGGTTAATTTAAGAAAGACTAGAAGGCTAACGATGAAATACGGAAAGAACAGTGGAGAATCCAAAACAGCCAAGGTAACCAAAAAAGAGGCAAGGCAGATTGAAACGAATAAATGAAGGGAAAAAATGGAAGCTAAAACGTCGTTAGAGATGTACAGGGCTGAGAAGATGAACATTAGAAAGGAAAATTTCTACGATAATTCCCAGGGCAGTGCTTTGCTTTTTGAGGCTAGAGCAGGTTGCCTGCGAACTAAGAGTTTTGTGGGGAAGTATTCACAAAATGATGGGGTATGCGTGGTCTGCGGAAAAGAAACAGAAACTATGCGGCACATCGTGTTAGAATGTGAGGGTATCCATCCAAATCTACAGGAAGGGAATATTGGGCTTTCAGAAGCCCTAGGATTTAAGGGTATCACAGAGGAAGTTAACTTCAACGCTGTCGAGGGGACGAAAAGAAGATTAGAATGCTGGTGGACGAAAAGCAGAGAGGGGAATATTGCCTAGGAGAGTTACCACCTGTAACAGAAAAAAAAAGTATTTTGTGCGTAATAAGCTTTTTGTGCCTGCCCTAAGCAGCGCTAGTATTGAACCAAAAGTGTAAAAGATAGGTATATTAGTCCTTTTTGGTAAGATGACATGTCATCACCCCGATACAAAGGGGAAACCAATAGAAATCATCATCATCATCATCACCATGACATTCCTGCTTTAAACGTGATTAGAAGGCAGAAATAATGAAAAGATATCGCCAAAGTGATAAAAGTGATCATCCTTCTTACTGCCACAGTTGTCGCTACCCTATTCGCACTCGTGACTGCGTCTATACACACAATAGCAATGTTTTCTGCTTGCAGAGGGTTTACTATGTTTCAGACATTGTTTGCCTTCAACACAGCCATTAACGGCGTCAAGAAAACAAAGCCCCCTCACTTCCAAGACAAACGACGTTCTGTGGGTAGTCAACAAGGAACCGACACGGACAAAAACACGCATCACGAAACAGTTGGACCGCCACTGTTGACTTTGAACTTAGTTGTAGAAATCAAATGAACTAGATGATGTACAAAAGTACATGAGCCACTTCAGTGATGAGGACAGTCGCAAGGCGATCTAACAATTGTTGAAGGGCAACGTCATTCCACAGGACCAGAAGAAGTGCCGAACTTGAACCAGAGATGCTTTTAAACCTTGAAAAATGTCAAGTAAACACTTTTCGTATTTGAACTATGGCTTATGTCATTTTTAAAATGTTTAACAGCACATTCTTGCGGTACTACAGCACGTTTATGTTATACGTTTCCGGCCACTATGTTTTTTTTTCCGCAGGCCCCTGACAACGTATACCGTGAAGTTCCGAAAAAACGCCCACCCAAACTACAGAGATATCAAGTGAAAAATGCGGGATGGGCAAACTTTCGGGTCAGGTGCAGAATTCAATAAAGTGGCCACACGGCCAAACAAAACTGTGGAGATATGAAGTAAAAAAGCCGAACATGAGAAAAATCAACGTTGTCTTGGAGGGAGCTCCAAAGTTTTTGAAGGCGCCGAAGCTAGCACGATTTTAGGGAGTGGGCCATCTTTGGGGTCTTTTAGTAAATTGAACATTTCACCCCTAAAAGGGGCTGGGCGATGTTTCGGGGGAGGGTGTTCTCTCAACTTTACGGTAAGCAGGGTTCTACTGTACTCACTAACATAAGGACTGCAAAGAGGAGTGTGTGTGCACCTTTGCTTCTACATACACCTGTCATCCCATTCTGTCTTTGTATTGGTTCCCTTAAGGAATTAAAGCCGTTTTCTTTTAATCAGGGCCAGTCACGCCATTACCTAAGAGAATCTCTTGTAATTGTGTAAATTCAAACTGTTGAAGAAATTATCACAATAATCGACAAACACCATCAACATAAACACATCCGAAGATTTCTTTATCCCACTAAAAGTGTAAATAAAACTGAGACGCTTTGTTCATAAACCATATATTTACTCCGGCAATTGTGCAAAACTGGGCCAAATACGGGCCTAATAACACAGGCTTGGCAAAACTCGGGAATACACAGAGCACAACAAAGGCCCCCTCGTTGCCGAAGATTGCCGAGTTGCTCGAACAGTAACAACAATTTGCATCAAACTAGCCAAGAGTTTGAACCAAGTTTCAAATAATACCCACACACACACGAAAGAACAACTGAACACAAGACTGACAGCTGAGTGATGATTGCGTTCACATATCCTCTGTTCCAATGCTTGTTTTAGGTGTTACAGAGTTCAAGCTCTTCCCCTGGATCCGTAGTTTACTGTTGCGGTGCATAGGGTGAGTGTTACAATTTTCAAATTACATATTGATAATGATGACAAGGGACATTGCAAAGAGTTTCAGAATCGCCTATTTGTCCGCGCAACGTGTACAAATCAACAAGAAAAGCAAACAGAAACAAATGGCTGTAAAACATTTTAACCACAAACAAACCCAGCATGTTGTGTAGGATTAGCAAGCATTGTTGTGCCTTTGCCTTGTCAGCATGTAAAAACTGCTAGCAGCTTTGTGAGAGTGACGAAGGCAGAAGCTCAGGTGATTGCAAGCGTTCACATTAGCTGCTGGCAGCTCATTATGACAAGATAACAGTTTATTTCTTTAAGAACTAGAGTCGACTGAACAAGAAAGAGTGATGGCTATGAAAAAAAGTCGCCTTATTAAAGAAGTTACAAAAACAAATTGCCACAATCTGACTGTCATAAAAAGGCCGATGTCATTACTTAGGTGCCATGTGGCAGCATGGTTATTGACTTAAGCAGACATTATAACAGGGAATGTTGTTGCTGTGGTGAGCCTATCAACCAATACTGGTCCACTAATTAGGATTTTAATAAATGCCTTTCAGCTAAAAGCTCCAATGAATAAGGAAGAAATGCAGTGTGTTGCAAATGTAGCTAATTTTTTATTCTTTGTCTGTGCCCTCCAACATATTTCCGCTACAAATTGCCACTCCTTTAACGTGCCTAACAAGCTGAACCAGAAAATAGTAGCAGATGGCATTGAGCACACTGCATTGTTTTCGCCCGCACTATAATGACGTACACCACCGGTGAAAGACAAGCCACAGCAGCAACAAGGGTACAGGGCAGACAACAGTGAAAGACTAACACAAGCGTCAAGCCACATGAAGCAAGTAGCCGTAGGTGCTCACAGCCATTACAGGGAGCGTCTAAATGCTGCAATAACATACTTTACTTGCTTCTTTTTGCACTTTTCCTCCCATGCTACCTTGCAGAAGGAAGCCCTCCGATTACGAGCAGATAGTGGTTGCACCCGCCCACCCGGGCGTCCAAACAATGGAGTCCCAACTGAACGAGGAAAACGTGGATTACGCTTCGAGGCATCGCTACCACCACTCGACCACTCTCCAGACGTCCTCTCGCTTTCAGCAGCACTCAGACGACAGCGAGTGAACTGCCAAAGGCAGCACGATCTCAGCGACAATGCCCGCCCCAAAGCAGCTGCCAGAAAGCAAATTTACGTCAACATACACACACCCCTACCGCCGCCCTTCCCAGGGACAGATCACAACGTGTACAAGTGCGAGACTTGTTACGAACCAAGCGCATTTCAATTGTTGTTCCGTCAACTTGTTGCAGTGGAGCCTAGTCACGTTACCTGCCTTGCCAATTGCCAAAGGGCGCAATTACAGCCCACAAGTCAAGTTGTGGTACGTGTTGTTGGGGAGAGTTTTACAACCTTACCAGACAGAAAATCGAGAATGCAGGTTTGAAGTTCAGTCTCAAGTTTCCCCAAGCATTTCAAAGCCAAACGCACTGCAGGGATGTCGATGTGTCACTTTGAAAGCTTTGAAATCTGTGCAGCGCACATATTTTCTTAAAAGCTCCTCAAAAGTGCAAAAAAGTTTTTCAAGTCATGCTGTACTTGACACCGGACCAGTAGACATGTTGTGCGTACTTACACCCATTTTCTTAGTACAATCAAGCTGAGGCCACCTTCAACATTGGCTCGCCACTTTTGACTAATAGCATATTTATTGTGCTTTTTCCACACTGAGTAGCTCACAAAATGAACAAGATGAAAACTGTTTGCTACCAACAACGTAATGTGAGCGACATTCCAAACAATTTGCGCAGTGCATTGCACGCAGCAGGGTCGTTTTTCTGTAAACGTGGAGGGATGCTGTCTAACTCGCATACAAGGAACCTCAGGGGCCCACAAAGTGTGAACATCTTTTCGTAAGTTTATTGTCTCCGTCTAATGCCACATGTCTGTCAGCTCCTACTGTGAAAACGTCAATTGTTTTGTGCAAAGAAAAAACAAACCCTGGAGTGTGTAATAAATTATGTTTACGTTGACATTTGCTTCTTGAAGATACATTCTTTGGTGCTTGAGGAACACATTTGCTTTACGTGACTCAGAAACACCCGAGTGCAGCGTGGCTACGTACCCCGTTTGAAACGAATAATCAATTTGAACGAATAAGAGCAAGCGTCTCGACAATTTTGCAGTGCCGACCATATTTACGTAGAACACCAATGGCTTGCACCCAATCGGGTGCTATGACTCGAGTTAGCAGCTAATGAGAAACACTCATCCACACCCACGGACTTCATGTGCAGAGATGGCGTCCCAGATAAATGTGATCAACACTGTACAAGTTTAATGACCGCTCAGTCGGATGACCAAAGAAACAGATTTTTTTTTTTTTTCTTTTCAAACAGACCATCTCCTGCCTGTGAGCCAATTGGACGAAGAGTAACGTAGGCAAAAAACGAACAACGTTATCATTTACAGACACTCCATGTCATTGGGAGCGTCAAGGTCTCGGTAGGTGATGAGCTTTCTCGGTTCCCCGCGCGGACCTCTGCAAGGAAAACATGCGGGCGTCAAACTCTGCGCGTCAGCCATCCTTCTGACAATGAAGCCAGGGGGCGAGGAGGGTGGTGGTGGGGAAAGTGGTGGCAGTGACAGCTCAGTTTGGGCAGTGGGCGATGGACACTGGCAGCAGTAGTAGCAGCAGCAGAAGCAGCAACTCGAAAAGCTCTCCGAGTCAGTGAGTGGGCTCGGCAGGTGCTGCGGGGCTTGTCAGCCAGCACTGCTGCTACTACTGGAACGGCAGTTGGTCCATCAAGCACCCCAACGGTGGGAGGGCAAGTCTGCCGCTAACGTTCTAAAGTGCCAACGTTCGAATATGAGCTTTGGAGTGCTCCACTATGCATTTCACCGGATGCAGCAACCAGCGGATAACCGCCGGCAGAAATAAAGAAAGGTGAGGAGGTGGTAGAGAGTCTTGTGGGTTCTTTTATTGACAGAGAAGACAAATTTATGTTAATGGACACACAATTATGTCAGTAGACAAGGACAGTGCAATGACGATGGGACTAAAAGCAAAGATTTAAGATCTGCAAAGTGGAGAACCACCAACAGAAGAAAAAAAAGAAAAAAAAAGAAAAAAAAGAAACAATGCCCATGTCAACAACACTTTGCTTAACTGCTCCCCACGAACAACCACCGGCCCAAAATGAGGTGAAAATGTGACACTGAATTTTTCTAACTAAATGATTGGTGAAACAAAAGTGAACAAAGAAATATGAAAAGTAGAAAAATGGACACAGGCAAAAAAAAAAGCAAGCACGCTTGCCCAAAACATGTCCTCGTGCACCTTCCCCTCCCCACAATTTCCTCTAAAACAGTTCCAAGTCCTGCGGCTCATCAAGGTCGTGATATCCAATCACTTCCCTCGGGTCTGAGCGGAAGCTGAAAAAAAGAAACCGGAAACTGGTTCGCGAATGTTTTTCACTTGTCTGGCTTATCTCACTGCCACTACAAGACCTGTCAGAGTAAACAGGCATTACTGCGTGCATGAGTGGACAGCCCATTTTCCGTCCTTTATTTTACCTAGTTTAACAAGCCATGCACTTGCCCTGCTAGCCTAAATGCAAGGTACCGACGTTTGCAAGCCATCAAAACCCATTTACCCATTTAAGGAGCTTTATTAGAGTCAAACTAAAGGTTGAATAGCTTTTTTTTTTCTCACTGAAAGACATTACCCCTTCCACGGCTGTTTGGCTTTTGTTCAATGACAAAAGAAATGACGCTTTGTTTGCCAACAGGTAATTAAAATCAGCACCCACCTCCTTTATCTGTGAATAAAAAGACCACATTTTCAAGACCAAGCTAGACGACCCTAATGAGAGCCATGAGAAGGTGAAAAATTATTGCGCAATCAATCAGCTTGCATGCTGAACAGTGGAGCCAACAGCTAACGTGGTCGCCTAACAGCTGCGCTAATAATCTGACTTTTTCCAGCAGTTGCTGTGCGTGCGTCTGCGTACACATGCACACGCTGGCAATAAGAGAGGTGACGGCCTTCACATTCATCCTCATAAATCTGTTGATTGCACTTGTATGTTTACTATAAATGAAATAAGGCTTTCCTCGTCAAGAGAAAAGGGTAGACGAAATGCTGGCTTCAAAAAGGTCTATTTTTAAATGAATAAATTACCGCTCTGTTTTGTTGCTGCACAAAAGCCGTAACAGCTGTAAAAATTCTCACGTTTCAGTTCAAACAAAAGCCGTCAGCTTGTGAACCTTTATAAGGAAGGTGGCGTGGGCCTGTGGCAGTGACGCAGCCTGGTTCATAGCGTGAACTAGCTAGTCTCCGTCTACGTATTTCAAAAACACATCAGCAACCAAAGTTGCGAGACATGCCCATTTCACAATGGCAATGCTTTCTCTTACCACCCCCATACGGGGGGGAAAAAAAGTGGCTGCTGCTCCTGTATGCTCAGCACTCTAATTTACACACATAGACCAACTTGTTTCTACACCTTAAAAGAGCAGCGACACGAAATTTTTGTGTTTAGTTTTTTTCGTGCTATAGGTGCCTACAGGCCCAATAATCATGGTATGGCACATTAGATTGTCGAAAGCAGCGTAAAAAATTACTTGCAGCTTCGTTTATTCGTGACAGTTTCGGTGAAGCGAACACCTAGGAAGCCGCCATTACAGGATGGCGCATTTGACGCAACTGTTCTCATCGCACCACAGCCCATGCCGGTCTGGGTGCATCGCACGTGACGTCAGTCCCAAAAACTGACGTGATGCACAAGGCGGAAAAGCGCACATCAACAGCACTGCGGCTGCATTGATTCGTCACGGGAGCCCTGACGTCGGCCGTTTCGGTCAAAGCACAGATGACGTCATGGGCTTTCTCGTGCGCGATTAAAACTGATTTAAAATATGTTCTACTGAACAGTTACGGTTTAAACTTCTGAAGGGGTATCGCCATATACACAGGAAGCTTTCTACATACAGTGTAGACCATTTATAACGTAACCGCTTATAGTGCGGGACCGGATATAACGCGGGTTTTTGCGACCACCGGTTTGCCTCCCATAGAACTCAATGCATAAGCATACCGCTTAAGATGCGGTTCGCCGAAGCACAATACCGTTTATAGTGCGGTTTTTCGGCGGGTCTGCTGATCGACCGGCGCAGCTGAGGCATCGTTTTAGGGTAGCAAAAGAAAAAAAAAAGGGTGAAATCGGCCATCTGACGCAGCGTGCACCCCTTGCCCTCCTCTAACGTAGACACCCAAAGAAAAAAAAATAGGCACCCTTTAGTTCGTGCGTACCTGATAACCACAACTGACCTTGCTTGATGCATCTCGGAAGATAGCGACAGTATTCCCATCCGCGCGCGGCAAGTTGCTTTTATTAATCGTGAACCACATGGCCCGTTTTCGCGCTCGAATCGTGCACATCAGCGTTGCGCGTATTTTTTTTTTTCGTGCTCGTGTCGACGATTCCGCGCTCGCGGTGGCTTCTTCGCGTGGCAGTGGGAGGAGCCTGACAACTTGCACCAATGGGGAGACGCGTACGTAATGGCGGGAGATTCGAAGCGCTCCGAGCCGGCTAGCCGCGCCCACACCGTGGCCGCGCCAGAGATGTTTAGGCTTACCACCGCGGTATTTTTTGATGGGCGCTTTCACAAGCAGCGTGGATGGCAGTTTATATTCCACTTTTCGCCCACATTATTAGCTCCTTTCTTGCATGAGCGTCTTCGCTTGCGCCCCGTGCGGCATTTCAGCGAGCGGTTAGAAGCGGTCGCTGGAACTTACTGGAACTGCCTGCACCGCTTCACGGCCAGTGCCGACGCCATGTTGCCGCCTTTTACCGCGCCGCTCACACCACGCCAGTTGTATCCGCGCTGGCGTGCACTGCACGTTTTCGCGATACCAAATCTACCACGCGGTTCACGCTTTAGAACGTTGTTGCTGATAAGCCACCGCTCTTTCCCTTTCCGAACATTCGAGCCGCGCGAAGCCGAAGATTTCCACCACCAGTACGTTGCGCTGATAAGCAGCCGCCTTCGGCATCGTGAACACAAGGTGGGGTAATGATGAAAAAAAAATCCCGCTGGCGTTCTTATCACGTCTTGCGGCATCTGTTCATATATGCTAAAAACGCAGCCATGGTCTCAAAACAAACACAACGGAAGTTAAAGCCGCGCTCGCCGTTTGTGAGACTGCGCTTTTGCCCTGCAGCAGCGGCTGATGTTAAAAATAACACGAAATATAGACCGTGCCTTCGTTTTTAAGTGCTGTGCGTTTCAGTGATGATAAATATAGGTTGACTTGAGAGATAGGTGGCGATGTGGTTGAATTCGCGCGTGTTTTGGTTATAGTGCGGTACCGCTTATAGTGCGGATTTTTGCGGCTCCCGCGACATACGTTATAAGCGGTCTACACTGTAGTTATCTGAGCTTTGAAATTTCATGTCAATACTCCTTTAAGGTAGCATTAACCATTCCACTGCGAATTTACCTGAAAACACCCCACCACAACCTGCCATTCGGTATGTGCAAATCACTGCTACTGCTTATTGACTAAGGCTGTAGTAGGCCTAACAGGCCTCCTGACTATCAGTGACTATCCTGCCACAGCTGATATGATCAACAAGAAATGAAAGATCTGTGCCTAACTGGCTTGCCAATAAACCATTTTTGTACAGTTCTTTTTAGGCGTCACTGAATCGCGAAATTGGGTTGCAGTATCTAAGGTCAAGGTATATTGAATTACCGTTAACTTTTCATCTGAAATGCACGTAGCAAGATACAAATGCCCAAGCTAAGCATTGGTGTATCGCACGTCAGCCATGAACAAATGACGGTGACCTTAACCAGGAAATGAAGTAAATTAACAGGCACATTTCCCCCAAGGTAACACGTATCTAGCAATTCAACTCATGTTCAGGAGAAAATATTTCAGGCAGCCAGCCAATTTGTGTAACTTAGCCCCAGAAAAGCGGGCATTCACTGAGTGCAGTGTCATTGCCCAGGTATACAGGCAAACCCACTTATAACGATGCCGTTTATAACAATATATAGGATATAACGATGACCAACTATGGCACCGTCCACTTTGTATGCTTTTTATGGTAAAAATAAACCGCTCATTACAATGCTCCAGTGTCGCGATATCGGTTGTAGCGATTAAATTCGGTTACAACGTGCACCAAAAATGTGAGCTGCTGCTGGCTCTCCGCATGCCGCGAGCCGTGGTGCGCCTCGCATCCCTTCCAGCCCTCTGAAAACGAGTCACCTGTGCCGCATAGGAGGAAACGAGAGGAGGAGAAAAGCAGTTTGCCTTCTGAACCCCCTTCGGGCACCGCCACTTTGGTATCGTCCCCGCGCCCGCTCGTGCGTTCACTTGACGCGTCGCATGCGTGCCACTTTGAATTTGACTGGGTGCTTCTTTAACTGCCTCCGCTTTTCTGCAAGAGGGACATCAGGGCTGATGTTCTGGAAACGTCCGAGTGGCTCACTGAAGAGGCGATCGTTTTGCGGATACATGCTGTGGACAGTGGTGACAGTGACGACGCGGTTGAGCAGCCTACTCAGGTAGGGTCTTCACAAGAGGCCGAACGCACGCTACAGTCCCTCAGGGATTTCGTTTCCAAGGGCCTTTCCCTGCTTTCGCTCAGCTAGGTGAAGCACTTATAGATGCTCTTGGAAAAGATGTGTGCCAGCTTCGCGTGCAGCAAGCAAAGCTGACCGACTATGGCTTCTTTTCTGCAAATAAGTAATAGTACGACCTTGTTTGCATGCAAATAAAATGTTTAGAGCTCTGTGTCGTCTTTCTATTTCCCAAACCAGCTTATAACAATTACTGGCTATAATGAAGGGATTTCCTTGGCACTTGGATATTGTTATATAAGTGGGCTAGACTGTATAGCCACAGATGCCCTCATGACCAACTCCAGTTGGGTTCATTGCAACCTGTCCTTCAGAAATTCTTAAGATTGTCTGTTATACCAGACACACGTAACAAGCAACACACTCCCTAAAACTTTTCCACTGTAGCACACCAGCTGCTAACGATAATTAAACCAGGAACCACACTAACTATGGACATGCGACTGGTTAGTTGGTACTTTTTGAGTGCCTTGAGCAATGCGCAAGCAGTTAGAGACGACCAAAAATTCAAACAAGTGCCACTAACCGCCCGTAGTTGTTCCTCTTGAACCCCGCCCGGTACACGTCAGGGAAGTTGCGCGCAGCAAACCCTAAAAGAAACAGAGGTTTGTCATTTTTTGTTGCCCCGTAAATCAAGTCTCTAAATGTGCAATTGTATATAGTGACACTATGAAATTACCTAGTTGGCAGAGTATAGTCGCTGTTTGTGAACAAACCAAACACTCTACAGGCCATTTCTCCCATTCAAGACTATTTAGTGATTACTCACAATATAAACAGCGCGAGACATTAACAGAAATTAAATTTATGGAGGAACCAACAGGGATCAAACTAGGCCCATTCTAATTTCCACAAGTTTATAACACTGCATGACAGAAAAGAAGTGATGGGGAAAATCTATAAGGATGTGCAGTCTACTTGAAATGTTACCTGGAGGGCCACTCCATAACTTTGCTCAAAAAGACATGCTCACTTTGGCGGGCAGAGGCAAATGCTTCTGGCAATAACCACAGCAGCTAACATGCACTTGCCATTTTTCACAGCAATGAGTGTTGCAAAGGGCCACTTGGTAACATGCCTGCCAGAGCAGGATTGCCCGATACTTTTACGTCATATGCCATGCACTACGCCCAAAATTTTCACAAATTTGTCCCAGGCCACAACGCTAGGGAAATTGACCCAGCTTGTATGGGAAATCATCCCTATCGAATGGGGTGGCTGGAAAATGCAACGCGTTATTTTTTTAAACTCGCACCAGCCGAGACCAAATCAGCGAGATATGCCACAATTGCCGAGTAACTTGCCCAACGCTGGTGCGATTCATGCCTCTGACATTAATATCACTTGGCCATGCCACACGTATCCTTTGGTTATCCATCGGGTGTTTCAGCCAAGATCACTCGAGACTGTGAATGCCTTGTGACAAAGTCCGCTCTACATATCTCGCCAAGTTGTGGCAGAAAGAGAGAGAGACTGGCGTTTCCCAGAGGGCTTCACGGCCACGCATTTCTTAACTGCTAACTTGCTAGTAGTGGCAAAGACACTTCTTGTTTGTGAAGCAATGCCCAGCGTGGTGGCAGAGTTCAATATACACCCGTTGTGAAACTATGGTTCAGAATTGGGGCTCTGCGAGCACCCGTGCTTCGTTGCAGTTGAGGGGCAAGTGTATTGGCATGGCAACCAGGGAACAAGAACTGAATGTTGCAAAACATTCACTCTACACAACAAAACTTGCTAAGTGAAACTTTGCTTTTTGTGCAAGGAAACATTGTTTGCCCAGTTCTGTTAACCCCCGGTGGAGGGAACCAACTGCAGATCAGTTTTCGATACATGAAGCCTATTGGGAGTTTTGCAACTGGTTCAGGTTAAGTAACCCCAGCATATAGTGATAATCCTGGTACCATTTTTAACGTGCAGAGGCAAAAACTGTGCCCCATAGGCACAAACTTGGGTTTGAGAAAAATCAGTATCGCATTTTCCGGTCTATAAGTCGCACCCACAAAACGAGTTTTTACGAGGAAAAAAAAACACATACAAGTCGCACAGGTTTATAAGACGCACCTTGTTAATCAGGTAAACTCATAGAGGATCAGTTCATTAGAAAGTTCGGCGAAAGTACATGGTTGTGGCGGCCGCCGCCTCTGAACGCATCCCCCGGTAAGCAGTGCTAGACATGTGCATATACCGTCCAAGTCTAGGCAGAACTAACTTCTCAAAAATGATTTAATGATACACACAGATGGCATGTACTTACAGACGGTGTTTAGGCAAAACCCCTGAAGCCTTCTTTCTCCGACTTGCTAACAAATAATTTCTTCATTTAGACCTTAGAGCTGTGTCTCTTAAGGGGGGACGCGGCTTTCAACTTCGGAAAAATGACCAAAACATCGTTTTTTTGAAACCCACATATTCGGTTTCTATGTTTCCTATTCTGTGCGTCTGCAAAGTTTTTACGCTGAAAAGTGTCGCAAAGTGGCATAAAAAAATACTTTTGTCAGGCGCGGTGACAAACTATCAGCGCAAAAGTGCGAAAAAACGGCCATTTTCGGAGCGCTCTATCTCCGCAACGGTGCCACCGGGCGCGGCCATTTTGATATGGTTAGATCGGCCGAGCGATCGTCTTTCCGGTTCCGCTCGTCTCTTTTATCTTCGTTCATTCACAAACGCACAAACGGTAGAAAAGAAACGACGCACAAACGAAGCTAGAAATAGATGCTGAAGCGCTATTGGTCCTCCGGTCGGGGCGCAGAACAACGACCCTCATTATTGGATGTCGCGGGCGCAACGCAAGATGGCGGCCGCCTGAGCTGCGTAGCGAGCGGATTGAGTTCATTTTCGCCGCTTCGCTCGGCCGAGTTTCTGTTCAATCTGTGGTATTCAACACGGACGTTATCGCGATGGGAATGCCAGAGATAACGAGCCAGATTACGGGAAGTTGTGTGGCTCGAAAGGCGAAGGTCATCGAACGCTTCGTGGTGCGCGTGACTCTACCGTCGCCAGACCCCGGAGGGTGACGCGGTGTGCGTGCTTGCGATAGCGGTTCGTGAAGTGAACTTTTAGTCGGATTTGCGATGTTTACACGCTTAGTTATTGCTGTGTTTTGACTGTGGGCTCGCTAGCATTGAGAAAGAAACGGTTGACGCGTCAAACGCTGCGGCGCGCACGGCATAGCCGACGCGCATTGGAGCATCACATGACTGGGCAACCGGTTACGATTGAACGCCAGTAGTTGTAATTAATGCCTGCGACGTTAGTTTTAATCTTAAAAGCGACCTGACCAGCCATATCAGGTATAATCAAAGCTCGATATGTCGCGGTAAGCGTGCACTGCGATGCGCACGAGCCATATCGCCTTTCTTGCGCAACGTTTCCCGTGCACTTGTAATTTTCGTGCAAACAGGTTTGAGTTAGCAATATAGGAATAAAAATATACTCTCTGCGTTAAAAATGTACGTTACTGTGGCAGCATTTAACAGTGATTTTTTTAGGGAAATTATTGATACCATTGCTCAGGGCATACTGGCTGTGCTGCGAGAAATATTGGATGCCTTGAATGTCAAAAGTAGTAAAAAAATATGCTCTTGCATTGAAGTTGGGAGTTATGCAGAATACTCTACCAAGCTTCAAAGTAGCTCATTTTCAACCTTGTGGTATGCAAACTTCTGGCAATGAACACCTGCACTATGAGTACTAAGTTGCTGTGCCAGGCAAGATAAAACATAAAAAAAAGCCAAAAATGTTCAAATTTAAGTAAAAAAAAATGCTTAACTTGTTGCCATGGTGACAACACTGCAAAAGGAGGTTGTCCAGTGCGATACAGCCAACCAACTAACCTACTTTGCATTGAAAGCCCATTGAACCCATCTCCCCTCCGTTTGGTTTGCAAAGGGGGGTATGTACTCTTCACGGAGGAGCTGAAAATGATGTTTTCTGGAAAGAGAAAGGCTGAAAAGGCACTCCAATTTCAAGGCAAGGCCTTCCAGAAGCCCCATGTTCAAAAGGACATGAAAGGCTACAACCGTGACAACTTTTGATATGTGAAACCTATGTTGCAACTTCGGAAGCCGTTTTCTCAAAACAGTTTTTTTTGCCACCTGTGTCGCTTGTCCCAGGGATTTCTTCGTGACCGCTGGGTCTATTTTGATTCCGTTTCTTGCATTACATTCCTTGATGAACTGTTCAGGTCGTGACACTTTTGGTTTTCCAGATTTGTTTTTTGTGATTTTTTTATTCAAATAATCGTTCACAGTTGACATGCCTGTTGCACATTAACCTCTAAAAAAATGAAAACTAAAAAACATTGTGTTGTAAAAAAAAAATTCTAAAACTGTCACGACCTCGTCCATTCATTTGGGAATGCAAAGCACTTCGAACAAGTTTTCTATCGTGTTTTATAAGCCGCTCAAGCTCGGTACAAGCGGGACAGAAAGAAAATTTCATACATAAAAAAGTTATCAAAATATTAACTTCAAATTTTTATGGTGTTATCACAGAAGCATTTCCAGTTGCTGTGCCAGTTTGCATCAAAATCCACAAAGAAATAAATAAGTTGATTTTGAAAGCCACGTCCCCCCTTAACATGCACTGACATCCCGCAGCACATAGGCACCTTTTCGATCGGAGACCACGCGCAGCCACCACGTACCAATTTATTCCATACATAAGTCGCACTGATGGATAAGACGCACCAAAGAAAATTTCAGGAAAAAAAAAAAAAAAAAAAAAAACACGACTTATACACTGGAAAATACGATATGCAGCCTCGGCAAACACTCACCTCCCGGAAAGCCGCCGGGGTGTCCCCCCCGGCCAAAGCCAAAGGGGGGTGGCGGGGGGAATCCCCCTCCGCCCCCGTGGAAGTGCCCCCCCATCATGGCGTGGCCATCGTGCACACCGCCCCCGGGGCCGCCCCCACGGCCGCCTCCCGCACCGGGGCCTGCCCTGTTGGCCGGGTGTTCGGGCAGCTGTGGCCGCTTCGGGTCCAGCAGGTAGTTGTTGAAGTACTGCACCTGGAGAAGGCACCAGAACGGAGGAGTCAGATTGGCTGCCCAATGGCACAGCAGCCGAGCTGGGGAAAAGGGATCCTGTTGTGTTTCTTTCTTTTTTCCATTAATACGGATTTCTTGTCAGGGCCGAAAGAATTACCTTTGTATATTGAAGGTTTGAAAAGACACCTCTGTAAGAGCACAGCAAAAATGTGATAAACAAAATAAAAAAGAAATGCCAACGCTATTGTCGCAGCTAAAATTTGCTCAACTTCGATTTGTTCAAGCCACGCAGGTGTAAGCACGCACGCGGAGTTAACAACAAAAACACAGGTGCAAAGGCTAATGATTGCACACGGTTTGCCCCTGAATTGTCACTTCTTTGCTGCAATGAGGTACCAGCCGATGGCCAGTGCACAAACTGCTATTTCTTGTTTCTGCAGTAATTTCCTTAATTTCCTATGTAATCTTATCTTTGTATCTGTCCATGAAGAATGTTTTCGAGATCACTCTGCTGCAATGCAGGGCTGAAGCACTGCTTCCAGATGGCTTAGCACACAGCAATTGTTCGACAAGTTTGGTCGGTAAATTTCTACAAAATGGCACCATCCTGGTTGGCAAATATCACCCTTCTATCTAGCTCAGGCAAGATATCATCACTAAGCGTGGCATTACATTCGTGTGACATACATTTCAAGTGACTTGCCCCATAAATGGAGAGAGGCAAGTTCTGTGCAGCAATAAAAAATTTTCTTCTTTAAAGAAGACCAACTCATCATGGAAAATTGTGCAGAAGCAAGAACAGCCAAGAAAAGTAATACAGCAAGAGGGACAGTTAACATAAAGCCAAGGAGGGGCCACAGCAGAGGTCGACAATGGAGAAAAAATTTATTCGTCACAGTCCTCATCCTTTCACACCCTGCTCTTTTTACACACCGCTCTGAGCTTGTGTTACCCAACTACGCCCATGAACACTCTTGCACTTGAAATGAGGGCTGCTGGTTTGTAAGCTGGACATGTCAGCATGCCGACACATGCTGACTTTCTTCCTTGTTTGAGGGGGTCCGATTCGTTGGTTGTATCACGACCCGCTTGCACTGGAGACTAGAGGTCAGCCACCATTGTGCAGCCCCTTTAAAAAGGTAAGAAGAACGCCCCCTCCTCCTCCTCACCTCCTTGCGCACTTCCTCCACCTTCTCGCCGTGCTTGTTGAAGATGTGCTTGCGCACAAACTCGGGCCCCTTGAACTTCTTGCCCGACAGCGGGCAGAGCCACTTGTCCTTGGCGAGCTCCTGCGTGTTGGCCACCACAAACTTCTCCACCTCCCTGGTGCGGGCTCGGTCAAGGAGACAACGCAAGGCTCCCGAATCTTTGACACACCCACTCCAGAGGAGAAGAGAAGAGGAGGCGGCGGCGCAAAGGGTACGGAATAGAGAACTAAAAACAGTAGGACACATATATCACCCAAACACGCTACCGTCATAGGTGCTCTTTAAAAGAGGTCCTTAAACAAATTTGGACTTCACCTTCCCTCCCATACACAAAGCTCTCGTATGCTAGGGCCCCCACAGTACCCCGTGAGAAATACAGCCCCTGCAATGCGGAACTGCATACAGCAGCACAGTGCCGAATCCAACAGTGCATCACAGCATACGGAACTACCACTCGGGCCGCAGTTTGTAAGCAGCACAGAATTTCAGCCTGTTGATTTCTGGACCAATTGTGCAAACCTTGCTCCCACTACAAGCGAAGAACTGGAGCCAATATGCAGCACATGGTTGGTGAGAGATCACATACTATACTACCGGACAGGGGTGAGACAGCCCAAAGAGATTTGGGAGCAGTTTTCGGAGCAGCAAAATTTCCATTTTGGAGCAGAAGAATCTTGATTTGGAGCATTTAAGGACATTTATTACATCGTCTTGTGAGCTTAAAAAAATCATAATTTTAGCAATTCGAAGGGTCAAGTACACATTCCAATCAGTTTTGAATACACAGAACACTGAAACAGCCTTACGTGAAAGAATTTTTAAAGAGTATCACAAAGTTATAACTCACTATCTTCTTCCTAACTAGTGATATTGTGTTGCAGCTGTACGCAACACTGACAACAAAACTGCCGTTAACATTGTCAAATTTAAGGGATCTGCAATTGTGGCGTGTTTTTTTACCGTTTCAATGCTAAAACTATTATTTTTGTAATCCCAGGCTGCGTTGTACGAACGAGACTAGTCACGGCAGCAGTTGAGCAACTTCGAGCTAACGGTCGCATAGCCCAACCAGCCTACCCATTGCAGTCCGTGGGGCGCATGTTCACCCCATGGTCTTTTGAGTAGCGTTACTGTTTAGCCACCTAGATTTTGGCATTAAATTTCACTTCGCATACATCAAGTGTTATTAGTTGCGTGCTATGGCAACCATTGGGCGCTGCCAGAACAGGTCGCGGCGCCGCAGCTCAGCCCGCAACTTTCGTGTCGACCATTCCACCCCCGAGGCTCGCGATCCCGCTTCGAAGCACACCAACACCTCAGCATTTTATAACGCCACAGTGAGCCAAAAAAGTTCACTTCACGAACCTGATTATAGATGCCCGCACCGCGTTTTGCACTCCAGGACAAGCCACGCGGAAGTCTTAGGCCCCACATTTCAATGAACTTTTTTTCGAGCCGCGCAACTTCTTGTAATCTTGCACCAATCTCAAACCATAACCCCGTGTTAACGTCACTGTTCAGAGCCACAACTGATAGAATTAATAGACTGGAACCCAACTGATTGCGTAAAATAAAGCAGGGAATATATCGGCGATGCTCACTGAGCGCGTGAAGTAGGCAGTAGCAGCCGGATCAGGCGGTGGCCATGTTTGTAGCCACAGCGATGCCCAATCAGGAAGGCCGTTTCAGTGAACCCGGACGGAAAGCCAATCGTGTTTTAGAAGCTATCGTTTGCTTCATTTCAGTCTTTCTATTTCTGCCATTTCTGTGTTTGCAATTGACCGACAATAAAAGTGGTGACCGGGATGCGCAAGGCTATCGTCACCGCTGGAACTGACATGAGCATCAAAATCCGTGCCTTTCAGGCTCTTCTGGAGCAGTTTGGCACAATTTTCGCAATTTTCATGCTTTTGGAGCAGCTTGGAGCAGGAAAATGGAATTGTATCAAAAAGGCGCAATATGCGCAGCTGTCTCACCCCTGACCGGAGGCTCTCGAAGAATTCACGTTAGCAGAGGCAGTGGACCCTGGTATTTCCACAGAAGACTGAATGCTTTTCTGTCGCCAACACGTAGATGCCCCATCCCACTGGTTACGCTGACAACTCAGGCCCCTGGCAAAAGACCCTTAACAGCTGAGACTTAAAAGCCTGGCATAAAATAAGAAAACCATCGGTGCAACAAGACACATGACACTCAACCACACTTATGGTTCCATTTACAAAAAGAAAAAAAATGCTTGCAAACTTTTTTTCTTCCCAGCCTGTCTGCAGGTTCGCCTACAACGAAAAAGCAATGCAATGCATATCCACCACAACACACGAGTGGGATAACACACATTATGCTTTTCAGTCAGAAGGGCCCCAAGAGGTTTAACGCATGTCCTTCTTCAAAACAAGCTTGTTGTACGCAGCACTGATTGGGGATTTCTACTGCTACTACTTCAGCTTTCATTAGTATTGTTAGAAAAGCTATGTCCTTACAAAAAAGCCCATCAATTAAGAAAAGGATAAAAATTAAAACAAAAATCTGAGCCTTCACTGCAGAAAGCGGGATCCCCCCAATGCAAGGATGAAAAGTAAGCCAGCAACTGTTCTGGCCATCAAGGACAGCTGCGGCTCTCTCGGGACAGTGCGTGCCCGGCCAAGGATACGCATCGGGGTCCTTCTTGCCCAGCCGGTTGGCCTCCTCTTCAGTGAGCTTGGTGTTGGGCTGCAGGAAAGGGGCAATCTTGCCCTCGAAGTGGCTGATGTAGTCCGCAACTGGAAGGCATTGTTTGACACAACGTGAGCCCAAAGGGCATGCAAGCTCTGCCTTTTGGCAATGAACGCCTGCACGTACAAGCACGAAATTGCTGCTCCAGGCAGGGTTATAAAACATAAAAGAAGCCAGAAGCAGGGTTCGCACAGGCTTCAAAAGCAAAAATTCAAGGGTTTTCAAGGACTTTCAAGGACCAGAAAACACATTTTCAAGGTCCCCATCTAATGTTTTATCTGGGATTATTTATAGCTTTTTCAACACAATGCAACAGTCTTTTATTGCACAATACCTAAGCACAATATTGCACATTTAGATAGCCACTAACAGGTGCATGAATGCTCCCCCAGCTTTATTTTTTATTTCATGGTTTGTATTTAGAGGTTTTTCTTTTTTCGTGTTGTTTTGCTCAGGCTGTTTGATTTCAAAACTTTGCTAATGTTGCCTGCATCTCCTGCTTTGTCAGCAAGAGTATCAGTTGAAACTGAATCAGGAAGTGTTGCTGTAAGGCAGGACGAACTATGTACACGTCCACCATCTGCACGTAAAAGCAAACACAGATGGAGCGTATGAGGCACAGCAAACATGCAATGAGCAAACGTCCACAGACTTGGAAGATGCAAGATAGAGAACAGAAGCTGGCTTTCACTGGATTGTATTGTGACAAGAATTGGATTGAGAAAAGCCTGCTCCCAATGTTGCCTCGTAATAATGATAATCCAGAAAACTTTTTGAAATTTCAAGCAATACACTGAAGCTTGATTGTTACAACGTTTCTTTAGATTTGTTAACACCCAAAATCCACGACAAATGCTTTAAATTCTAGTGAAAAGACAGGGCCATTGATTCTCTCCATAAAAATCAAGGATATTTAAGGACCATTTAAAAATTCCAGGACTTTCCAGGCCTTGAAATTGAAACTTCTGAATTCAGGGGTTTTCAAGGTTTTCGAGGACCTGTGCGAACCCTGCAGAATACAGTTTTCAAATTTAAGTTAAAAAAAAAAAAAAAAAAAGAGTGCTTCACTTGTTGCCATGGTGACAACACTGCAGAGAGAAGCTACAGCTTCCAGTGCAACACAGGCAACCAACTAACCTACTTGGCACTGAAAGCAATCTCCCCCCCCCCCCCCCCCAATTTGGTCTGCAAACTGGGCTATGTACTCTATGCAGAGGAGCTGAAAGTGATGTTTTGTGGAAGGAAAAAGGCTGCAAAAGACACTCCAATTTCAAGGCAAGGCATTCCAGAAGCCCCATATTCAAAAGGAAACAAAAGGCTACAACCCTAGCAACTTTTGATAAAGGAAATCTAAGTCACAGCTTCGTAAGCAGTTTTCTCAAAACAGCTTTTTTTGCTACCTGCGTCGCTTGTTCCAGTGATTTGTCTGTGACTGCTCCGTCTATTTTGATTCTGTTTTTTGCATTACATTCCTTGATGAACAGTTCAGGTCATGACACTCTTGGTTTTCCAGGCTTAAATGTGTTCACAGTCTACATGCCTGTTGTACATTCAGCCCTAAAAAACTGAGAAATAAAATAAATTGCGTCGTAAATAAAAAAAATCTGAGAATGTCACGACCTCATCTATTCATTTGGGAATGCAAAGCGCTTTGAAAGTTTTCTATAAAAGAGGCTCAAGTTGATACAAGGTGAACAGACAAATTTTTTTAATAAATAAATACCCTCTATTGAGGGCCTTTAGAGGTACAGTAGAATCTCGATGATACGAATCTCGCGGGACCGCGAAAAATATTCGTATCATCCGAAATTCGTATGAACCAACACAGACCAAAAAATTGAGCGCTGAAAAAAGTTTTCGTTTATTTCTTTTCTAACTTTTGCGTGAACAAATCCGTGATTTTTTCTGCTTTTTTTAAACCCCCACGTCACAAAGCAGTCCTTTCTGGAGTGCGTAACGCTTCGCCTAGCTTCGCGCTTGTCTCCTCACTCCCGGTGTCCAAGCTCGCTACACGCCGCAACAGTCAAGCGTGAACCGCATGGTGCATTTTTGCACGCGATTCGCACGCCTCGGCTTTGCGCGCGCTGTATTTTCACGGCCAGATTGACAATTTCGCGCCCGCGGTATCTCCTACCTCGGTCAGAAAAAGACGCTGACGACTTGCGAAACGATCGAGACAGCCCGCTGGCTCCGCCCGAGATGTTTAGGCTTAGCACTCCGGCAGATATTTTATGGGCGCTTTCACTAGCAGCGCGGATGGTGTTTTATAGTACCGTTTTCGCCAACGTTATCAGCTCCTTTACTGCACAAGAAACTTCGTGTCTGCCTTGAGCGGCATTTTAAAGAGCGGCAAGAAGCAGTCGCTCAAGCGGCCGTGCCACTTCGCGCAACCGAAGCCGCCGCCGGCCGCGGCGCGCGCAGCGTGCGAGAGGTTTCGCGGCGCGCATGGGGCGTGCGGGGCGCGTTTTTGCGAGCAGAAAACAACAGCCCGGCCGTTTCTGGAGAAAGAAGAGTGACTAATGGGGAGAGAGAGCCGTCACTTGCTTGTTCGGCACTCGGGCGCCTCGCCGGCTCGTTCGTATCATTCGCCGGGCCGCGCAGGTCCGTCCGTAACAGCCGAAATTTTTCCCATTGCAAACAATGCAATTTTGCCGGGACTTTTCAGAAATTCGTATCATCCCGAAATTCGTATCACCCAGAATCGTATCATCGAGATTCTACTGTACTATAAAATAAATAATAAATAAAAGTTTTCAAAATATCACTTTGAAATCTCTATGCTGTTATCACAGAAGCATTCCCAATCGCTGCGCTGATTTCCATCAAGATCCACAGAGAAATAAAGAAGTTGCCTTCGAAAGCCACCTCCCTCTCCCCGTATTCACCTTCCTGAGGGGTGACCTTGCTGGAGGGCGGGGATCCGCGGGCGTGCATGATGCCACACCGGTTGGGCATCTCGTCCTCGCTGGCGTACTCGCTGTGGTTGTAGTAGTCCACCGAGTGCACCACCCGCAGGTACACCAGCAGCCGGTCCAGCACCTGCAGGCGTTGCGGCAACAAGGGGGAGCCACTCTTGTCAACTGGAGACATCCGACGACCCTGGAAGGCGCATTCCACGCTTTCCACAATCCCTCTTCTCATGTGAGCCAGAAGAAGGAGCATAAGCAATGGAGTCACGACCTTGCCCCTCACGGGGGGGACACACACACACACAGACTCAGACCACCAGTCACTCGCAAGCAGCCCTGTAGCAGCACTCGACTCAAGCTCAGGAGAAAGAGAGACAGTTGAGGGGACAAGCAAGCGTGCGGAGTATCGTTGTTTGGCCACCTTGATCAGCGTGTCGTCCTTCTCGTGGCTGGTGCCGGCCGGGGCGTTGGGGTCCTCGGCGTCCGCGCCCTCGTCCCGGTCGGCGGCCGCCCCACCCAGCAGCTCCTCCTCCTCGGCCGAGGCCTCCTCGATCAGGTAGTCGGTGATGTTCTTCAGCAGGGGGTTCTTCGAGGACACGCCAAAGGCCTGCACGCAGCACCAGCACAGAGACCGGGGGGCTGACAACGAGGCACGCATCCATGCAGCCAAATGCATTCTTTATGCAGCCAAACTTTACGAAGGCATCTCGAGACTCTTACATTCGAAGCAATAAAACTCGTCCTACGCGACACAAACACGTGCATACACTTGAAGAATACTCTTGTAATAATGACACGTTTCTACTTTTCCTTCTTTCCCCATGCCATTAGAGATTGGAATTCATTACATAACACCATTACTGGACAGACAACAGTAGACAAATTCATTGTTCTTGCTGAAATCGCTGTCCTGCCTGGAGAGAAGGGTTGCCATTGCTATGGTTATTTATGTGCGAGGATGTGTGCGATTTCGGTGTCGTTTTTGAGCAAGTCTTGTCTTTTCTGAGCCGTTTATGTTTTTTCACTTTTATTGTATAATCCCTTTGTTGTTGCAAACTCTGTTCTTCGTGACAAAATGCATTATACAATCTTTGTTCACTATTCACTATCGTTCACTACTGCCAGGTGGAATATCCATCACTTTTGCCAGTCAGTGAGAGGATGCATTTCAAAAACTTCTTTGCTACAGTACTTAAAAACAACGTGCAGAAGAGAAACTAACCTCAGAGCCAGGCATCTGTTCGGCGGCAGCTTTACTGGCAGGGTCGGCCTCGTCCTGACTCCAGAGAGAGCGCTGGGTGTCCAGGTTCTGTACAATGCGAGCCGCAAGCTTGATGTCGGAGCGGATCACTTGACGGTGCGAAGCGATGCCATTCACGGAGCGAATACGTCGGCTCAGGTCCCGATTCACTATGGCACCCAATTCGCAGTCACGTAACTGCAGAAAACATGAATAAAGACCGTCTATCACGCAAAGGCAGCTGAAATGTGAAAAAAAAAAAAACGGTCCAACACCTCAACTCAAGGAGTACTCACAAGTAGGGGCAGACAGAATTTTAAAAGGCTGTTTTTGTAAGGCACTAAAAGCTTCGCACAGAGTACTTCGATTGACAAGTTGGTCGCACATCATCCTTATTTACAGCACAGGGCAAACGTAAGATGGGGCCACTTCGTCCCCTTAACGACCTTAGTTCAAAGCTCTAAGTGGTAAAGGCGTGTAACGACTTGCACCTGTGCTCACACAGGCCGGATAACACGACCCTCAGAAATATGACAAGTCTCCTTGGCTCAAAATCGCGACAGATCAAAGAGTCCCCCGCACAGTGCGCCTTTACAAGGCACCCTGCCCGCCCACCCAGCTCGAGTTGCGAAACGCACGCTGAAAAGGACCCCAGAGGGCTCACCCGGATGTTGTTCAGGTTCCAGCAGATCTCCTTGATGTTGACGGTGCGCTCAAACGTCACCCAACCCCGGCGGAAAAAGCGGCGCTCAGGCTGGGGATCCGCAATGGCCACTCGCAGAAAGCCCGGGTAACGCTTGCACATCTGTGTCGGGGCAAAGGAACAGCAATGCAGCCGTGCCCTTTCTCCTTTCTCAGTTCCTACCCCCAAAGCTTCCACCCAATAAAAAGTCCCTAAGGAAGATGCCAGGAATCTGGAGAGGGGCAAGTGTTCTGAGCAACACACTTGCTCAACAAAGAGACCTTCAAGAAAGTGGCTGGTACATGTAGCAAAGTTAAGGTCATCAATAACAGCGTGCCCCTCAGCATTCAGTTCACCACATACACGACGGCAGTAACACTTCTTACGAAGGTCCAGGGCAATGCCAGGTACCTTTGCCCTACCCTCCACCAGAATGCTGGAAGCAGCTGCTGTATAGTATATGCACTGCCTTGAAACTCTTTATGCAGTTTAGCATTCTAACAGTTAGCTAGTTTAGAAACCCAGAACACTAGTCATCTGCTCAAACCAGCCAATAGCAGTGCAATCCAACCACATCTCATTACACAGCCTCACTTCTATAAGGACTGCTTTTAGTTCACAAACTATGAAAAGCAGGCAACCAACTGAAGTTACCCTCAACATGAGTGCCATTACACCATTCTAAGCCGATATTTTCCCCAAAAGTGGAATAAAAAGGTTATGGGTCAGCTTACATTCACGCACTTAGGGCCGTATTCTGAGTCTTTCCTCCACTCGAGCCTCCAGTGGAGGAGGCCCTTGAAATCCTCCCCTCAGCCAAGTGGAGGCAGCAAATGGAGTGGAGGAGAGACTCAGAATACGACCCTTACCCTGGTATTCTGAGTCCTTCCTTTATCCGACCCTCCAGTGGAGGGGATCCTTGAAATCGATTTGCCCATGCATCAGCATTGCGGAATCCTCTTCTCAGTCGAGTGGAGGAAGCAAATGGAGTGGAGGAGGAACTCAGAATACGGCCCTTAGTGTTCTCCACAATCAATGCACTTTTTTCTTTCTCACTATGCTGCTAGACACAAATAAAAATAATTAGCAAGTCATGTTACTTTTCAAGTGTTTACATTTAGATCTTTAAAGATCTTTTTTTTTTTTGCCTGTACCCAAAATGTTGCTGCACTGCCAGTGACACTTAACCCATTGGCTTCCGCCGGTGGTAACGGCCAAAGGGCCAAAAGCACCCCCTCCACCACCCAAGAGTGCGCTCTGCAATGTCCACTGACCGCCTCCACTTCCATCTTGGTGATGGTAGGGGCCAGGTTGCGGAGGAAGATGGAGCAGGTGCGGTGCAGGGGTCGTGGCCGGGCCTTCTCCTCCGCCTTGGCCTTGGCTGGGGCGTCCCCCTGGCCTCCCTCCTCCTTCTCCTCCGCCTTCTCCGGCTTGGAGGACGACGACTCGCCTTCCTCCTTGCCCCCCTTGCTGTCCGCCGCTGAGTCGGGCCGCGCTGTTTGGAGCAGCCAAAACACACACAGCTTTTCTTTGCGCCCACACAGCTGCGAGACCCTGCTCTACACTGTTCTACGCCACTGGGTGAGAACAACCTTTTTTTCAGCAACAGCCCGCCTTCAAATAATCCCTGCTTCACCAATTTTCGGCTTACAGCGACAATGCATTTCTTTCAAGCTGAAGCATAAGCATGCCCTCACAATCATTGAACCAGGCCTGTTAGCTGCTTCCTCCAATGCCCACCCCTCACTCTTTTTGTCCTTCACACCCTTTCCACTAGCTTCCCCATCTTTTTCCCGTTTTGTCCCACCTACCTTAGCAGCAAGCCTTGCCCCTTGGCAATACGATTGGACCCATACATATCGGACTCTGATATTTTGAATTATTGCTTACGTCAAACAGCCTGCTCATCCACATTAAAATATTTCTGTATGCATTGTGCAACTGCACATAGCATTACAATCGACTCTCAATATTCCGAAGTCACTTAGTTAGAATTTTCCGTTAATTAGAAAGGTTGTGCTAGCCCCAGCAATTTTACATGCAATTTAATGGAAATAACCGCCCGATAATTAGAAGCTACAACCCATCATATCAGTTAATTGGAAGTTATTTCAAGTAAAAAGCGTTGAGGTGATGATCTTTTTTCGGAAAAATTCAAAATTTTGGGGTGCCAAAACAGCACTGTGCTTTGTCATACACGTGTCATATGCTCGACTTGGCGATGAAGTCGAGATTCTGAACGAAATCAAGAGGAAAGACACGTCGCGCACCCCCCAGGTGAGACCACAATGCGCACGCTAGCAAGAGAGAGACTCACAGTCGGCGCCCTCCTCCTCTTCCTGCTCCTCGCCCTTGGTGCTGCTGCCCTCGCAGGTGCCGTCCTCCGAGCGCGCCTTCTTGGCCTTCGCCACGTGCTTCTTGGAGCCGCCCCCGGGGGAGCCGCTGCTGGCCCGCTGCTTGGTCTTCTTCTTGCTCTTGCGCCGAGAGGCCTTCTTGGTGCCCTCCCCGCCACTCTCCTCGCCAGGCACTCCCGAGTCCTGGTCATCGGAGCCATCCTCTGCGCCAACCCAAGAGCAGCCACACCAGTCACACCCCAGAGCCAACACTGAGCACTACCATTTGCATTTGCCTTAGCGAAATGACTTTCAATTTGACATTGAGCAACTATACCCACGAGAGCAAAAATGACAGAAACTGAAATATGGGTTCGCTTTGTAAAACTACCAGATAATTTTTTTTTGCTCTACTGTAGCTTACATTGGAACACACACAAAAAATTTAGGTCATGTTGACGTGTATTCCCAACAAGTACAATTGTTCCCTAATAGTTTGTCAATAGCCCAGAAAAAAGTCAATGGTGTCATGTTTGAGTGCAGCAGCCACTCCAGTTCCATGCAATGCATTCGAAAAGAAGACCCAAAAATCTAGGGCCATCTCCACTAATGTGAAACCTGGGGGGGGGGGGGGGGGGGGGGGCAAAGCATGTAGTATATAAGCATATTCTTGGCACCTTGGCATTTTTTCCAATGGAGATGAAACCTTTGGGGGGTAGAGGTATACAGCTTTGCTTTAAAGGTCTCTTGTCTTCGAAGCAGAAAGCGTTCTAGCGTGAGGCGTAAATAAGTGTCCCAGTGTGTTCTTAGTACGCGTTACGAAGTGTTCCAGTGCGAGGCGTAAACGAGTGTCCTGGTGTTTTAGTACCATGACTACATGAGAGGAAGGTTACGACGTCGACGACATTATACGCCAACGGCCTAAGCCCCGAAGGGGCTTTGCCCCTAAAACGAGGAAAAGCCATCAGAATGTCAGTCACATCAACAGGAACATTTTTCTGCTCCTTCTACTCCCTGAGCGTAACCAGGCAACACAACCAGACAACCAAAGTGCACTAGTCAGCAACTAGAGCACCACAACCACTTGCCGAGTGCAGACTGTCATGCCTGGTACACAACGAAAGCAGCACTCATTAAATTTGACAGAATGGCCTTTATGAACACTGTGAGCATGCACAATTAGGTTGAAACCGTAAACAAAAGTGAACCCGAAAGCTAAGGACACCTGCTATGTGCAACCAGGCGCTATCGCCTAAACCCAAATGGGAGAATTTTCGAAGGGCCATTGCAGCGCAAAAGTAAGTTGGCCTCAGTCGGCAGATCCGAGAGTGCCGCGAGTACAAACTACAGGGCCCTGCTGCTCGCACTCACTGTCGCTGTCGTTGTCCGAGTCGGAATCTGAGCTGGAGGTGGAGCGGCTGCTGGAGCTGTAGCTGCGCTTGCGGCCGTCAGCCGACTGCTTAGAATCCGACTTGGCGTCCTCGTCGTCCTCCTCCTCCTCCTCTTCCTCCGCCCGCTTGTTGTGCCGCTTGTCCTCCTCTGCGGTGGCGTCCGAGCGAGTCGGGGAGGACTGCACATCCCCGCCCTGCACGGACAAGGAACAGCCTTGACGGGCAAACTATTCTTGCACCCCCCCAACACTGCAACCGCTGCTGCTCTAACAGAAGGGTTTACAGCCAAAAACTCGCACACCTAGAGTACAACCCTTGCACTGCCTTTGTTTGGCAGAGCTACCACCTGGATGCGTAGTTTCGTGTCCCACCTGCCCTTGCAAGGTTGTCACAAGGGCAAGGTGCTGCATCCACATCAGGCTTGAACCGCCGCCCATATCAATTTGATGCATCAAACTGGTTCCTACACTACAGCAATCACAGGAAGCCAAGGGGAATCCCTAGTGAGACCACGTATAAAGACACCGCAGGGTGCATTATGAAAATTTCATAACTTTCTCCACGAGTTCACCTATTAATCGACCAGATTGAGCGGAAATCCCCAAGGTGGAGTAAGCTTCTGCGAAGAATTTCCCATAAATCTGCTCGATTAACACCTGTCCGTCACTTCGAGTTGTTGATCAATTCGCTCTCGCGCTACGAACGACTAGCCTCCTGGTTAGCTCAGTTGGTAGAGCGACTGCTCCGGTTAAGCGGTGGTCCCGGTTTCGAATCCTGGACCAGGACGAATTTTTCTTCAACTGCGAAGTTTCTGAGAAAGCTGTATAGCTTTCCTTTGTGGCTGTATGGTTGCATTGAGGTGGATGTTCACCTATTCATGAACACCAAGCCAACATGCTGGCGTGATGGCATGACTCCAAAGCCACAAGCAATAGCGCGCAAGGAAAAAAAAAAAAAAAAAAAAAAACAAGAGAAAAAAGGGTGCTTAAAGTTATATACCCAGAGAAGGGTGGCAGTGCACATAACCTTTCGGACAACCTTACAATGCATGCAACCTTTCAATGCAAGTGATTATAAAAAACCAAAATGGTTCACCACAGCACACGTTTCAAAGTTACAGCTTGGCTATTGTTTCTCACACTTGTCGCAACTCTGAGTCCTTCATGTTGAGGAAGAAACGCCACAGGCGAGTTGTGTACAAACGTACCTCAAGATTAACAAACCAAGCTTATTCTGTTCGCCTGTAAAACCTGTATAATTTAACTCTCAAGAGAGACCAACTTTGAGTGATTATCTGTTCGAGACAGTTCCTCCACCTCTAAAGCCGACAAATTTACAGCAAACTGCATGAAGCTTAAGGCAAGGTTATACAAGCCATGGCTTTCGAGGTGCTTCAAGTACTGGTCAAGGTGTTTGTACAAATATCAAAAGCACCGCATTTTTTTTTAACATTGAGCAAGTGAAAAAATATCGCTCGAGCAAAACTAAATGGGCACAACACTCACCTGAGATGACCCTTCCTTAACTTCAGGCTTGTCTTCTGCAGCTTTCTCCTCTCTGTAACAACAGTTACCGCACCACCCTATCAATGGCGTCCATCAATACCGCATACACACAAACACAAAAATAAAACAGGGTGCACAATTGCGCGGCAAGACACGTTTACCAGGAATTGTAAAAATAAAACAGTAAAGGCAGAACGGAGGCACAAAAATGCAATTTCGGGGAAGCATCATTTACAGAAAAAAATTCTGCAGATACTCAGAGAATTGTATGCTAATGTGTAGCATTTTTATGCCGCTTGTCTTAAGTGCAAGTTTTTTACAGCCAAATTTCTTGGTTTTTCTAAATCCTGACCGACCGATCATCTCCATGTACACAATTATAACGATTAGTTTTAACTTTGTGAAATCTGCATTATTGTGGAAATGCAGGGTGTTACACGGTTTGCCTTTTTTCGTTTTTTTTTAATATTGTTCTTATTTATTACTTTCTAAAAATTTCTTTGGCCAATTATCTCCATTTACACTATCATAACGACTACAGGTGGAACTTCCGCGATATCTGCCTTTTTGTGGAAATGCAGGGCTGTGGGGGTACTCAGCAAAAAATGCTACGCATTAAAAAAAACTCTATGTATTTTTCACATTCGCAGATTCCTTTAGCCAATTTAGGGACCTTTTGGCGAGGTCTTTCCCTCGTGCCAGCCATAACGTGGCTACCTCAGAGTAGTCTGTGCCGTTTATTGCAGGTGTGGTCGGCAGTTTTGGCTGCAGTGGCTTTGACTCACTTGGCAGCAGAGAAGTCCGGCGGCTTGTCCTCCTGAAGGGGCTCATCCAGAGCCTGAAGGTCAAACTCTGTGCCTCCTTCAAGCAGGATCACCACTGCAGGCAACAGAGAGAGGGGACGTCGCTCAGGCATGCTTGAACTTGGAAAAGCTCACGGGCACACAGGCTGCCCCAGAAGCCAGCAGAGTCCCTGGTCAGCCCCATCACCCCATCCATCTCCCCGAATTTTCCCACCATGACGTCAGCTGCCAGTACTGAGATGGCAGTATTCCCCACACGCTTCATAACTGGTGCTCACAGAACTGTTCGTGAATAGCCCACTTGGCTGTGTCAGTGCTGCTGAGTAGTTCATGCCCACCAGACTGGCCTAGGCAGGATACGAAAATAATTTTAACCATGCCCAGTTAATTCCTATTGGACACTCAAGTTCAATCAATAAAACTTCAGATGACACTAAAATTTGTGCTTTCTTTACTGCTCGTTCCTTTTCTTTCTTTAACTTCACACATGCCAATACAACTGCAGTTTTGACCCCGACGATGCTACCTAACCAAACTAACGCCACAGTTTAAATTAAGGCGTATTATGGTTTTTGTACCTGTAGAAAGCAGACTGTTCAGTGGATCGCTTTGTGCAGGAAGGAAGAACTATGGCTGGGAATGATGAGGTGCAGACTGGCTTCGACTGCGTTGTAACCTACGGTACATCCCTCCCCTTCCCCGCTAGCAGGTGTGTTCATCTGTAATCTATCACACATCCCAAGCCCTCGTGACTTCAGAAGGCAGTGAAATTTTATATATTACAGTTGAGCAGCGCAGTACAAACCAAACTCAGACGGGAAATGTCATGCTGCTTCTACGGTCGACAGATGCGAAGTGACTGCAGCACTTTCTAATACTAAGCTGCGCAAGTGACTGGTCAATCACAGGTGATAATCCACACAGTACTGTGTGTCAAATAAGCAACATATGCTCCCAGCACTGTTCACTGCTTCGTCGCAAGATGCTTGCGCTGTAGCAAGCAAATGAGAATGAGGGAGACGCCACAGCTAACTCGCTCACAGAGCAGGCTGTGTTGCACCTATTGCAATTGGAACAAATGGAATTTGAATAATTGGAATCAGATACGATACTTGGTCAACCTAGCAACACTAAATATGTACACGCTGGTGCTAAGCACAGGAAGAAAGCTGCCGTCACTAAGTCATGTCTTCAGCAACACTACTCCAAAGTGCTCTTACATAGTGACTTCAGGCTAGAGTGGCACTAAATTTGGCAACACTGGTTCCAAGCCCCGAAACTGCTCCCATTACTCAGCTGGGTGCTTCAACACTGCTGCTCCAAAGTGTTGTCTGCTATGCGACGACTCAAAGTCCAGGTGAAGTGGTTCGTTGCACAACAGCAGCACTGCACTGCGGAGGGCGTGCTCGGTGGCCTCACCTGCGTCGAGCAGCCGGACAATGCGGTCGGACTTCTCCACGTCTATGCTGATGGCGTCGATCCAGCCACCTTCGTGCAGCTGCAGGAAGGCTGCCAGGCGACGATCAAGCGCGTTCTTCTGCTCCACCTTGCGCTTGCCACACTCCTCGGGGTGGTACTTGGACTTGAACCTGGCACACAAGGGTGGCACGGGGGCAGAGAGCAGGAAAAGGGGGTGGGAGGGAGGGAGAGAGAGAGAGACGGGAGGTGCAACGCACGAAAGCAACGATCACTAGGATGCACAAGAAGCACCTGCCCCCCCATGTAATCAAGTCGTGCGTAGTTCCAGCTCATAATACGTCGCACATGTATTTGCAAAACGCAGTGGTTACAAACATTTTGTTTTTATTTCCTGTGCACAAATTTACACTGAATTTCCTTCGCTAAGTTAGTGACAGTTGGCAACTCTGGTAACATTATTTTCAGTCGAGTTAAGAAGTTTGAAAGCACTTTGGGTCCCTCCAGGCAGAGGGTGGCATCCTCTAGCTGTTTCCAATTTCGATTTTGTATCCACTGCATTTTACAAAATGCTCTTTACCTCCCAGAAGAAACTATACCCCTTCAGAGGCTACTGTTGTTCAATATGGTGATAACTGAAGAATATCTATACCACCTACAATACTGCATGTTCAATGCAATTGCACCTACACTGGCAAATAACTATCAATGGAACTCCCCCTCCAAAGCATCCGTGGCTTCTACTTTTCAGTTTGCCTAGGTGGAGTCTGGAGTAGCAAAAGGGAAGTGCCGATGCAATGCTAAAGATGAAGACATGGTGATAGCAAAAGGATACAGTAGAATCTCATTACAGCACATGGGCATTTACATCACGGCTGCACCTTGCCTTCTTTCCTAGCCCAGCTCTGAAAACCACAAGCTCTCAACCTTCCAAAACCACACTAACCTGCTAGCCCTTTTAACACTCTCTCTCGCATAAAGCCACGTGAGCCCACCTGCCAGACTAATTGCAAAAAGAAAAAAAAAATCGTCAGGACTAACAATCGACCTCCCGATGAACTGACCTTCCACAGTGTGCTTGTGTGAAGGGAAGGGGATAGTAGATATTTTTGCCAGCAGCTCATCAAATCCTAACAGTTTCTATCAAAATAGTGAACTATATGATGCTGCTGTCCCAGGTGCCTTCTTGGCCCAGAGTTAGCGATGGCAAGTCCCAGACAAAGCTTGAAAGCTCACTTGCCCTCTACAAAGGTTGTGTTTGGAGCCCCTGCTACGTTGCACAAATTACTAGAGGCAGACTCATCTGGTCGCAGCATGTGAGACACTGCTGCGCCACAAGGGCACCTGGTTGCTGATACCACTGGCACAAAACTGCAGACCAGCAGCTACACGTTGTGTAGCACTTCTGTTTTGGCAATTCCTGACACCCGCAACGATTCACTTTCAAAGAACTCGTGCGAGCAGTGCTCGGTGCTGCTTAAACGAGATTCTACTGTGGTGCATTTTGGTCAGAGATGCAGACTTCTCCAAAGACGTACGCTCACCTCCAAATATCGCGCAAGTTTTATGGAACAACCCTTCAAGGTCGTTTTTACAGCCCATCCAATATGCAGGAGCAAGCAAAAGGCACTTGAAAATTAGAAGCGAATTCAAAGAAGCCAAAAAGTGAACCCAGGCCAAAAAATAAAGGCTGCCCTGGCAAAAAATAAATGAAAGCAAGCAACATGTTCCTCGTCGTTCTAATGTGCTCAGAGATGTGAGAACAGAGACACACTGAACAATGAGTGAGAGAGAGAAAAAAAACCCAAGCGCGTAAAGAGAAGCAGCAGCAGCAGGCCCTCTCCCCATTCGCTCGCGACGCACACCAACAAAAACAGAGTCCTCACCTTCTGCAGAGTGGGCTTTTTTTCGGTGTCCGGCAGTGCGCACCGGTTGCACACCACAAATGCCCAAAGCGCCGCCACCGACGGTGGGTTGCGCGCCCTGACCGATCAAAAGGAAGCTAGGGGGACACGGACGCGCCTGGCCAAGCTAGCCTGCCAACTGGGTTCGCCTAAGAGCACTGCCTTGTGCACAGCGCACCCTCAACCAGCTACGGCGCAATCACAAAGAGCGCAACGGAAGCCCGCACGGGGCGCTTCCGTCCTCTCTGGGCTGAAATGAAGAGCGCCAAGTCACAATCAGGCGGATGGCACAGCAACAACAACAGCAGCAACAACAAGGGCTCCTCCTCCACCCACGGACACGCATCGAGCACAGTGAAACACCTGCAACGTGGCCACAGGGAATCCAACTTGCCATTACAATTTGCAGGGCAGAAAAACCAACCTTTCGTGAGCATATCTTACTGTGGCTGCGAAGGAGGTTTTCACCGTGCGCCCAATAGTTAACGAGTCACCACACACAATCGCTCCCTAGAAGCCAATCACAAATTCGACACTGCTTGGCAGCACGCACTGAAGGTGCCATGCAAGCCCTCAATAAATTTAGAACATGCATGCATACTACTTGTTGCAGACTGGCATTGCGCCACACATTTCCTCTGCACTTGCAACTACACATGCTTCGCAATGAAAGCTCAATGTTCCACTAGAACAGGGGTGAGGAAACAAAGGCACCACCTGCTAGGAACAGCAACAGCAAGGTGGGGGACCATTCAGTGCAAACGAGATTGCCCCCTTCCACAAGATGCGTGGAGGGGAGAGGAGAAGGGGAGGAGAGAGCCTACCATTCCTCCTCCTTGTGATTGATGAAGAACTCGTTGAGCTGCTGGCGGCGGAAGTCCATCTTGTACTCGTTGTACTTGCGCACTGCCTCCTGGTCGTCAATGCCATCGTCCTGAGAGCCCAGGAACTGCTTGAACGTCATCATGGGTGGCTGGGTCAGGCCCACCTCGGGCTCCCTGCAAGCCGAGCCAAGCCATGCGCTCAGCCAACACCGACGAGGCCACAAGTCCGCTTCAGAAGACGTCTCCTACTGACCCACATGACCGCGCAGGTGCCTAACCTGATTCACTTCAAAGATTTACTTCCTGCTTTTTTCCTTAAATCCCCCATACGAGCTGGCTCTCAGTTGGAAGTAGGTGCGTCTTCATGCCATGAGTGCATCTGCCCCATTTACAGAACCGTGAAGAACCTCGACTAAAATGTGCACCCAATTTCCGTGCTTGGAAAAGAAAAAGTGCCAAGACTTGCTCTCCCCCTCCCCCCTCCTGCCTTGATGACCCACCGAAAGGAAGGGTGGGAAAGAGGAGGATGTGTAGAATCTGCCTGCCCTCCTCAGACAGCTGTGTGACCCTTCCAACGTGCCGCACAATGCTATTGCAGCTGAACTTGCCTCCAAGCTGTCAAAGGCACACACGTGTTTGCTGACCCCTGTTCTTCCTTCTCCTCAAATAAAACCAGCGCGGACTAAACAGGCTAAACAGGAAGACAAAGGAAGGAACACAAGGACGGCCGCTGGTCTAACAACTGGAGTTTAGTATCAAGAAAGGAGAATATAAACACGACGAGCAGTCGTCCTAGTGTTCCTTCCTCCGTCTTCATGTAGCCCGTGCTGGTACCATTCAAGAAATGTCTCTCCAAATAGCAACACTTCTCCTTAAAGGTGGCACCTAGCCACCGACCAAGGTGTAAAAGCTAGGATCAAGTGCAGCGGAAAGAAGATGTGGCTGATCGTGGACCAATGGCTGGAGAATGCAATGGGTCCTGCCTTCATTCTGAAACCCTGCCATCCCCCCACGTCAACGCTATGCGGGTGTCTAACAGCAGGGCCGAAGGGTAAAGAAAGAGAGAAGGTTGTTATGAAGGCCAATCAGGAACAACCACTTCCTCCCTGGCAAGTTATCAGAAAACATTACAGGGGAAGAGGTCAGGGGTGAGTTGCACGACCACTGCTACACAAAAAGGCCAAGAGAAGGATGCCATAAAACACTGAAAAATACCCTAAGCACCGGCTGATGATCCCTGAGCATAAATAAAGTTGTTTCTCTCTCTCTCTCTCTCCAACAGTTTGCACAAGCAGCTTGTAAGGGCTACAGGCCTATAGCTGCTAGGTGGGATGGGTTGACTGCCTCTTTCCATGATTTGGGCAGTTTGCCATATCAGGTTAAAAATGCAGGGGCTTGCTTCAAGCGTGTCTTCATGTAAATGTTTTATCATCCCGTATGTTACGTTTTCTGCCCCTGGAGCTGTTTTCCAACATGAAGAAAGAGCAAATGTTAAGTTATTTATTTGTTATTGAAGAATTATACCCATCGCGTAATGTTTTCTTGCTGTGAAGAGGCTTTTGTTCTGCAATATGTGCTAGAAATGTATCCAAAATGCTGCCCGAAAACATGTACCTGATCCTCTATTGTGTCACCTGTTGAGCTGACAAGTGGTAGGGTATTCGAGCTTTGCCCCAAGTGCGCTTATTGTTTTTCATACCTTGTGCGTGTCTGTGAACGAATTTATAGGGGTCCGGAATAAGTTCCAGCTTTCCGCTTTCACAATATGCCGTACACATCTACCTTTAGCTTTCACTCGTTTGAACGCTATAAAGTCCTCACTAGTCAGATATCTTGTAAAGGTTCCCCATGCTTTAGTTTGTTCTTTGCGTACGTTCCTACACTCCTCGTTCCAGCACTGCCTTGGTCTGTTTTGTGTCTTCACCGAGACTCGAGGAATGGAGGAATGTGCGGCGTTGATAATATGCACAGTAATAATGTCTGTAGCTTGCTCAGTTTCTAGATGGAGTATGGATGTGTACAAGAGCTCAGACATTTCTTTGGACTTCTTCCAGTCCGCTCCCTCTTTTCTAAACCCTTCTGTGCTTTTTTTAGAATTACAGGGCTGTGAACGGACTTGAGTGTTACAGGAAAAGGGCCACTGCCATAGGGATTTAGAACAACACTCCATTCAACTAAAGGGAATAGTGTGGCAGAACCCAGCACCACGTCAATAGCAGAACATGTGTTATGTGCCGCATTGAAGAAGGCTGCATGTTTCTTGTAAACAGACAGGCACCAGGGACAGAAATTTTTCTAGGAATCACCCCCGGGGATTAGCATGTGCAGAACCACGGAGGGGATGATGGGCGCTGAGGTCACCTGCCAGTAGGTACGGCACCAGAAGTTCATGTATTAAATTTTCAAGCTTTGTGGTTGTTAGCTGATAGTCTTGAGGTATGCATATTGAGCATATAGTTATTAAACAACCAAAAAGAATGGCCATCATTGCTACGGCCTCTAAATTGGTTTTCAGGTTTATCTTTCGACACGCCGCTGACTTTTTAGCAATAAAGGTATACCACCAGATGAACGAGTGCAGCCGACCCTGTCTTTCCGAAAGACCGTGTATTGACTAAGTTTTTTGAAGGGTGTTCAGATGTTTCCTCCAGACATAATACACTTGGCTGGTGACCTGTGAGGATTTCATACATGCCGTCAAGATTTTTAAATAGGCCCCCTACAAATCCAGCGAATTATACTTTCTGCCATATTTTTTTTTGTGTCAAGAGGAAGTGTAATGTATTTTTTTCTGGTAAAATAATAAATTGTGTTATGCTGCAGTAAATCTTCAGGGTGGCTTTTTCCGGCACTTAAAAGGGATTGGCGCCTTTCTTTGTTCGTCTGCGACCACCACCTGATGGCAAAGGAGCTGCTGGTAGATCAGGCTCCTCTGGCCGTGCACCCCTAGCAATGCCGGCTGCGAGTGCCACAGGTGGCAGCAGCAGCGCAGTGTTTGCAGAAGCAGAACCGGCGACTCCCACATCCCTGCTCACCGTGCCATCAGAGCCCAGTGGAACAGGACTGAAAAGTGTAGATTCCCTCCCAATAGTGCTGCTGTGTGCCACTACCACTGGTGGTTGTCAGCCAGTAGAGCAACGTCCTGGGCTGCTTTCGGCAGCCCAGGGGGGGCGTGGGGGCGAAATAGCGTCTGTGCTGCAGTACTGGATCGCTGCTGAGACAAGACGCTGCTCTCCGGCAAGCTGCGTCAATTTATGCTTCGCACAAAAACATAGCGTGCTTTTTGCATGCTTCGATAAAGTGATGTTTTCAGCAACTTCTTTTCATTTTTAAAGATGTCACAAGACCATGGACAGGCTGAGAGGGAATTTTCGCAGTTCAAGCATTTGAATGCATTGCTGGTGCAATTTCGGGTTGGGTGGCGATGCTGAGCACATTTTCCGCATGTCAGTCTCCCTCTGTATGTGTGGGTAGCATGCCGATGACGCTGACATTTGCAGCATCTAGGCAAATTTAAAATATAAGGACGAACCTGACAACGAATGAATGCAGCATTGATAGCCTGGGGAAGGGCGCTTTTGTCAAGGGTCAGGATAATACGTTTGGCCCCGATACCTTCGCCATCGCATCTCATGGTGATTTGCTACATCAGTTAAACCTCGGTCATGCAAGCTTCCAAGATTTTCTTCTGTTTCATTCAAGAGTTCTATTTCAGAAATGACTCCCTGTGAGGAAATCAGGGCGAAGTGCACCGAGACTACTATTTTGTGGTGACACGTTGTCTGGTTCAGGAATTTGTCTGATTGGTCTTTGGTGTATACTTCGACAAGTACATTACCTGACAACAATTTCTTTGCCTTATAGTTGCTACCAACAATGGATTCCAGAAACTGAGCTACTTTGAACGCAGATTTGTTGGCGAGTACAATTTCAGCTTCAAGAGAGGGGATAACAAGAAATTGGGGGAAATTCTGTGTGCAAAATTTTCGGCTGGGATGCCACTTTGTTGCTTTGGTGCAGACCCTTGTGGGGGCCCCAATCAGTTTGAAAAAGGGGTTTTGAAAATACCATGGCCATTGTATAAGCGGATGACTAGGGTGCTTTCTTCACAGACTTTACCCTGACGGTAAGTGAGGTCCCAGAGCTCCCTGCCAGTAAGCACAGGGAGCTTGTTCGCCGGAGATTGACTGAGACTCTGACAGCCACTTTGTGGTTTCTCACCCTCCACCTTTCAACTATGTCTCCATGATCGATCACAGCTATGTATGGAAAATCGAGGTAAGCAGTGTCGCCAATACCGCCACCTTGAATACACAAGGTGCCCCGTACGATCAATAATGCAAATACAATGCCGCATCATCCCATTACTGTCTGATACGTCTAATCTAATAGCAATTTCGCATCCTGTGGTGTGACGATGTCAATTTAACGTTTGTATGGTATGTGTTGATTATACGGCAGGACCCCGTTACTTTAGCTTGCAGGGGTCAAATAAGCTATGGCTTAATCAACTACCAGGCTGAGAACCCATAAATGGGTATTTTAGATAATTCTGTAGAAATGTGATTTAAGCAGCCACATCACTGCTAAAAACCGCACCACTCAAACTTGCAGCGCTGCTCACGGTTCATGTGCGGGGGGCAAGGTGAGGGTTGGGTGGGGGGTGAGAGCAGGCCGTTGCCAGTGGTTACCTTGGCAGTCCCCCGCCTTGAGCCATGCTGTGTAAGCCGTAGCCGCCGTGCTGCCCACCCGCCATGTGCACCATGCCACCCATGTCCTGCGGTGGCACCGCCCAGGGGGCGCCCATGCCTGGGTGGTGGCCGCCACCCACCGCAAAGCCGCCACCTTCAAAGCCCCCATAGCCACCACGGTCCTCCCTATAGGTCAGAGACAGACAAGACGCACAAAAGAGGCGGCCAGTCGGGAAGTAGCCCAGCAGCGCCCACAGCCCCCGTCAAGAGCACGCCCAATGCCGCCGTGCCGAGGCGACACCATTTAAGCCCTCGGCTGCCAGGCAAGGGTTATATGTAAATCCGAAACAGGGGGTTTTTGCTACCTGGTCACATTAGCTCAGGGAGGTTGGCTTGCTCTGGCGCAGGCACGCAGGGCCACATCCTGTTGACGGGGGTTGTGCAGTCATAAGCTTTATTAGAGGAACACACAGAGACAGGAGCACAGAGGGACAGGGAGGGGATCGAGAGAAGGATATTATCTCCACAGAGGTAGGAGTGCAGACCAACCAACAGCCACTGGCCCTCAACTACACACACCAGGCGCTGACACTGGTAAGCAGCTCATGGTTAAGGGCCCCCGTTCAACCTTTTATCCTTTCTTTTGCCAGTCACTGTCGATAGACATTGCTGCCTGTACAAAACAGTGGCAGCTCCCGTGCTTTCCTCCACACAGCTTTTTGCTGTGCTTCATGTAGGGCTTAAAGACCAACTGCACTCAAAATTTCGACCTCTTGAAAACCCTATTTTCGTATAGTCTGCTTGAAAATAAGGCAACACGCAAAATACAACAGCTGAAATACGCGCGTGGACGCTGCAAGCGGTCAGCAAAAAACAGCGATTTTGAAACCGAAACCGAGGAGAGCGCGGCCATTGTAGTGACATTGCAGCCGTCCAGCGAGCGGCCGGACGGTCACCAGCTCGGGGGAATGTCTGCGCGCAAGCTCTACGCGTGCACGGGCAGCACATATGGGTGAAGCGCGCGCGGCAGAGCTCGACCGGTTCTCCAGCTGCGTGGCTGGCCAGAGGAAGAAGCCCCCGTCGGCTGGAACGTCACAGGCGCGTCATGGCTGTTTACGCGATCCGCCGGTAGGTGCAGGGTGGTCTGCGGCGAAGCTTTTTTTAAACGCTTCTGACTGATTAACAAGGCGTGTTAAGGGGCTACCACTTGTGTCCCAGCTGATTTGAGGGTACGTACTACGCATTAAAAATAAATTTGGTCCACGTGAAATTTGAGTGCAGTTGGCCTTTAAGGAATGCAAGGGCATGCTCTCAACAACAATGGCAAAGCATGCAAATGTCTGTTAATGAAGGCAGCCTGTACTCGGGCTGCTGTATCGGCTACATACATGCGAAATTTTGTCATTCCTGCCATTTTCTAAGACTATTTCCACAATCGCATTAGCACCTATGATGCTATGGCATTCAGAGAAGAAATACGTTTTCTTTCTGTTTCAATTTTCTTTTACTTTTGCTTGTTACACAACATATTTTGCTGTTACAACCTCATCCACTCCTCTAATAGCAATGCAAACTAGTGGCACTTTAAATGTGCGCCCAATAACTTTCTTAACATACCATGACATAGCATTCCAACATTTCATAGCCCTACCGGTAAAAGATAAAATAAACATTGCAAGCAAGCTACCTGAACCAAAGACACTTGCATCCGTTAAATAAACATCCCAACTTTATACTAGGTGAGCCTGAGTAGTAAGCATTCATATTAATGCTGTGTGAATGAGGTGCCAGATTCAATTATACTATGCACAACCTTAAGGAGTAGTGACACGAAATTTTCGTGTTACGTTTTTTTTTGCTGCTGTGGGTGCCTATCATCCCACTAATCATAGAATGGCACATTAGATGGTCGATCGCAGCATAAAAAATCATTTACGGCATCGTTTATTTGTGTCAGTTTTGGTTACGACAAAACGAACGCCGAGCAGCTGCCATGACAAAAGGTAGCACCTGACGTCATTACTCTTGTCGCACCACTGCCGGTCTAGACGCACGCACGAGCGAGCGCACACGCTCACCCAGAGCGGCCAAGGTCTTCCCCATCCCCGCGCGCCCGGGCAGCATGACATCCGTCCCAAAACCATGACTGACTGCACACGGTGTAGCAGCGCGCGCCAACCGTAGCCAGCGCGTCGGCTACGTCATGGGAGCCCCGACGTCGGCAGTTTCGGACAAGTAGCAGATCATGTCGTGCTGGCCCACTCCGGGCTTTCTCGTGCGGGTAGAGATTAAAATGTATTGTAAATATGTTGTACTGAACGGCTACTCTTGGAACTTGCTGGGATGGATATATCCCCTGATAAAAAGGAAGCATTTTACATAGTTATCTCAGCTTTGAAATTTCGTGTCACTACTCCTTTAAATAAAAGCAATTCAGAATCAGCACTAGAATCTACTTCAGTAATGTTTAGTATTCAATTAGTCATGTTTAATGTTCTAAATCAGTTCGCAAGAGGTAACAAAAAGGAACTGGTAGTTCCAAGCAGCAGTCTGCAGCTGCGCTCTTCCTTAAAGGGGCCATGCAGACAAAATAAAAGCTTGTTTTATTTGAAAAATTTCTTCTTTTATAGTGCCCTCCGCACTTGTGCGGCAGCAAATTATGTTCGTTTTATTCACTGAGAAATTAAACATTTTAAGCCAAAATTTCAATTCTCCCGCTAAATCGTGTGTTTTCGTGACGTTTTAAAACTAAAGATCGCCTGCTGACCAGGGGCCGAATTCTCTAAAACGACGGGGCGTCGCTTTGAAACGACGGGGCAGCGCCATGCAAATGCATGTGTTCTGGGGTTGGGGCCGTCGCTTTGGGGCGGCGGGCTGGGGCAATCAGCGCAGAAAAGCGCCGTGGCAAGGGCGCGAAGCGACAAGTGAAGCGACGGGGGGGCAGTGGGTGTCACTTCGCGCCCTTGCCACAGCGCTTTTCTGCGCTGATTGCCCCAGCCCGCCGCCCCAAAGCGACGGCCCCAACCCCAGAACACATGCATTTGCATGGCGCTGCCCCGTCGTTTCAAAGCGACGCCCCGTCGTTTTAGAGAATTCGGCCCCAGGGCTGCTACCTTATCCCGGACGGCCGTTTGGCGATCTTGTTTATCGCCGTCTTTAAAAGATGGCGCTGCAATACCACTGAAGTGCGAGTGTTGGCACTTTGCTTCTGGCCGGACTTCTATACCTGCTATATTTTTATAACTGTTCATACTAATCGTTTCCTAAAACGAATGCTATGACTCGACAAACATGGTCACGTAAGAGACCGTGCCGCTCGCTTATGTCAGTTTGTCAGTGTGTGTCAGACAAATTTAACGTCTCCAACGGCTGTCAGAGGCAGTGTAAGCTGGCAAAGTGCCACACTAACTGCTTCGGTAATGTGTTCATTCGTAACTTTAATTGTTCACCCCACAATTTTTACTGCTATAAAAAGAATGTGCCCTAAATTTAAGCGCAAACAGCTCACTCGGCAAGCTTATAAGCCCTGCCTAATTTGTGTTTGGTTTTGCAGGCCTCAGCCAATCGCACAGCTGCCCATAATAATATGTTCTAGTGGGCGAAATGGGTTAGTGGGTTGCACGGCCATTCCTTTTTTCCTAAATATATAGCTTATTTGATCGAAGCTTACGTTAAAAGTGGTGTCAGAATGGTTCTAACGAGGCAATCTTTCAAACAAAAACTAACCATTAAACAAACTGTCTGCGTGACCCTTTAAAGGGGCCATGCCGACAAAATACGAGTTTTTTTTTTTCTAAAAATATTGTGTTTTACAGTGCCCTCAGCGCTTGTCCGGCAGCAAGTGATGCTTTATTCATCGAGAAATAAATCAATTTGAGTTAAAATTTTGATTTTCCTGCAAAATCATGTATTTCATGACGCCTGTGATGACATAACAAGAAAAGGTCTTCAAGCAAATGTTAGTTCGCTGCAGCAGACTGGGGAGCCTTGTTTACCGTCAGTCCTCCTAAATGGCACCACTGTACTGCACCGGATTACTGTCCGCCTTTGCTTTGTTTCTGACTGTATTTGCACCTAACTTGTTTTTGTTGCGGCTGGAAGTAATCGTTTCGTGTAACACTGGGTATGCTCGACAAACAGCCACTTAAAGGGACACTGAAGTGATATGTAAACATTGCGGGATTACTAGCGCAAATTGTAGTCCAGAGTCCCCACGCCATGTTTCGACCACTCTAGGCGCGTTTACGCGATTTTATTTAGTAGAAAAACTAATTCGAAAACGCTGTCCTCCTCTCTTTACGCTCGCCCATTTTCTGTGGCGTTTTTGTGTGACGTCAGGAGGGGATGAGCTGGCAATTGGCTGCGCCACGGCTGCGCTACTGCACGGCTCCCCGGCCGACAGAGTCAGTCGGCCCAGCGTTTCGTCCGCCGGCCGCCGGCGGGTCGTCGCAATCAAGGAGGTTAAAAAAAAATTGCTTGGTCGCAATTCGTTCGCTTAGTTGAAACGAAGCCAGGACACGTTTGTGAATGGAAGAATGTGCCTTTCTTTACTTGGTTTGTTTGTACACTGTATCTAGCTCCAAGTCAAGGTCGCTTCACACAAGCGCTGCACATGCGACGCTTCGCTGACTGGTACGCCAGTAGGAAAATATAAGGCCTCTTGAAGGCGGGAGAAGAGTCAGCGAAGTCAATATAGGTACTTAACAAATAAAATCAACTGATATTTTTACCGTACAGCAAAAAACTAGGGCGCGGGAAGCACTTTTTTGTGCTGGGCGAACAAGCACAGCGGTCAGCAGCACGACTACGCATCTGCGAACGCTTTTCCGTCTACGAAATGCAATTGCTAGACGTGAGCTACTGTGGAAACTCGGGCGACGCTTACTGCACGATCGCAGTACAACAAATAGTCACCTAAGCGGCTTGAAATGCCAAAACTAAATAAAAGTGTAAACCGGTTGTACAATATATACCCTATATTAACAAGGCATTCGCGTCCCGCTCCGTGGCCTAGCGGTCTGGGGCGCTCGGAATTCACCGCAAACGTTTTGCGAGTCACGAGTTCGAATCCCCGCGGGTACGTGCTTTTTTTTTTTTGTAAGTTAACTTTTTTGTTTTCCGCCGATGTTTTCTATATTGAGTTCATCTTTTTTGGGGCCGCAACGTTCATGGCTACACGAACTAGTTCACAAAACGCGCGCAGGCTGGCACTGGCGCACTGGCGAGTTCTCGTTGGCGTGCTGTTGCCATAAGCACCGACTGCTTGCAGGCAGTGGGCACAGGCCAGAATGAACAGACCCTTGGCCTGGTGCGAACACGCTTTTTACGATACAGGCATGAGGGAGGCAAGCTCCAAATATGGGGGAAAAGCGCATGACATTTGGGCGTCTGCGGGTACGCGGAGGGCGTTCATGCACTGCGTAGGTCTCGGCTAGTGAATGCTACGACTACAAGCCGTCCTGGGAGGCTTATCTTGTGCATTTTACAGCCCACAACATGGCAGAAGCGCGGTACGATGATTACTGAGATATTGAGAATGCCCATCCAACAAAGCCATTGGTTGAACCGAAACCGAAACTTGTGTGATTGCTAACCTTGGGCATCGTCCAATCACGGCGCCCCTCCTCTCAACGTCACAGCCTTAGTTGGTGCGGCCGCCGCAAACCGCGCATGGTAGTTTTTCTTCTTTCGCGCTTTGTAAAATAATTACCGATTTGTCAACCGGATAAACGATGAAAAGTGTGCTAATTTGAGCCAGTCTACGCAGTGCAAGCAAAAACGGGAGCTTGACAAATTCACTTCAGTGTCCCTTTAAGACAACCCCAAAGCACCGGACTGCTGTGCAGCTATAACAAGCATAGTGCGCGCATTACCAACAGCAGTAGGCACAGGTACTTCTATGTTTAAGAGTACTTTCGTAACTTCCATTGTTTACCCCACCGTTCTTACTGCTATAAAATGGATATGCATTTACACTTAAGCGCAAATAGCTCGTTCGGCAAGCTTATAAGCCCTGCCTAACTTGCGCTTGCTTTTTCCAGCCTCAGCCAATCGCACAGCTGGACATATGACATCATAAGTTCTGTTGCAGGAAAGGAGCTAGTGGGTCGCACGGCCATTCCCTTTTTTTTTAAATTATATAGCTTATTTGAACGAAGTTTACGATAAAAGTGGTGTCAGTATGATTCTAACGAGGCAATTTTTCAAATGAACCAAACTTGTGTTTTGTCTGTACGGCCCCTTTAGAATCTTTAAACATTGCAGCGATCAGCAGATTTTTTTTTTCTCCTTTTTAGTTTCCCAATATTTTCATGGCCCTGCACTCAACTGCCCACAAGAACACGTAAGTTTTAGCAGAGCTGGTCTCTAAGCCCTCTGACGCTAATTTCCCCATTACAGTAGTTTCAAAAGTGTCAGCAGCATTTCTGACAAACAAGTCACAGTTAACTGATGCTTAAAGTGCAGAGGAACATGTTACATTACAGTGCTTGTAAAAATAGAGAACACACCATACCCAAGATCCCCAGGACATACCACCAAAGGTAAAATAAGAAAGAAAAGCTTGCCTCCGACGGTTCGACATGGTAACATTAGACTGGGGAATCCTACTGTAAAGAATAAAGCAACAGAAAGGCAGCTGTCACATGTGAATGCGAAGGCAGTAAGCCACCACCCCCCACCACCCAGAGGGAAAAAAAAATTTCAAACCTGACCACCCATGCACCAACCGCAGCCACCCGGTACCTTAACCAGAAGGAAAGAGCACTCGTCGTGAGTGCCACTCACCAGTCTCCGCGTCTCATCCGCTTCCCAGGAGGACTCATGTCATGTCTTGCTGGACTATAGCGGTCGCTCCGACTCCTCCTGACGTCATAGTCTCGATAATCACGCCGGCTACAAACGCAGGCAAGAGTGTTATTGGCAGTTCCAGTCATAAGCGAACACTGCATGGTTAGCGGGTGAAAGGGACGGACACGCAACCACCAAAGGTACCGGCACAAGCGAGGCTGAAGGGCGCTGGGTCGAACAACACCACTGAAATTATTCAAGTTTGTCCCCCAAGCAGGCTCAAGTAAAATAAACAAATGATTGCTAGACATGTTAGACCTGGGCCAGAATGTTTCATCTGAATCGACTTCCCCAACCCACTTGGTTGGGGAGCCAGCTATGAAAATTGTGGAAACACATGGCAAGCGCTAAAGAGCTACCTTGGCTCACACACTGTTCAACAAGTTGCCGTTCCTCACTACTGCTGTACACGCAATTCCCAAGCAGGTACTCGGGAGGCAGAAAAGGGGCACAGGAGAAGAAAATGACCTGTTTAATACTACGATAGCAAAAACAATTTAGGGTATGAAGGTGAATGCCTTGCTGAACAGTAGGACAGGGCAGGGAAAACATTCCTTTTATTTATTCAACTTTAACAGACCGAACTTAAAATTTGTTATCAAGAACAGACAGCTTCGGTCCCAGGCTAGAGTCAGTAAAAAACAGCTGGCATTCTATTGCCGCCGTTACATGTTGCCCTGTAAATACGGTAAACTCACGGGAGACCATAAAATCAAAGTTTTAAAAAAGGTTCATCTTCGGATGATGATTTTCTCTGCTGCCTTTTTATTATAAGGCAAAGGCATTTAACATTTGTCCTAATACAAGTCTACTGTACAGACTTGGCTAGTGTTAGAACACCTAGTGCATAGTGGCAATCGGACAACACCAGCCCCATGATTAGATTACTCCCTCTGCTGCCTGTGCAAGCACTGGCCTGATTACCTGTATTTACAAAGAGTCACAGTGCATACCACTATTTGATCAAGCATGCAACATAAAATGGAAAATTGCATGCACCCTCTCTGCTGGCTATATTCTTAACTCGAGTAGAGCGCAGAGCCTATAGTGACTGCAAAAGCAACAACCAAAGGTATCCCATCACCATAAATTGAAGAAACAGCAAGTGTCTGCTATTTGTTTAGCAGCTCTATGTGCAGCCCTTGACCTAACAACCGCCAGCTGCTCACCGAATATGAAAGCTATGCAATTAATTCACCTTCATGGGCTTAGTTAAAAACTATCCTGAAGCTGGTTATCTTGGGTATGTAAGCACTCCTGTTGAAAGTGGTAATCAAGTTACTACAAGACAAGGAGTGACACAATTAAGTGCACGTACAGCTGACCAAAATTTTTCACTACCCCATGCATATGCTGAAGCGAACTTCCAGAACAGTTGAGGCTCACAAATGCATGCGCAGAAAATGAGTGCTGTGTGGAGCATCGTATTGCTAGACTGCGCCTTCAATCCAGTACAATCCCCACTGCACCAACGTCATGTGAGAAACATAGTTTACCAATCTTGTTTCGTTTTTTTACACTTCCTTCTCTCTTTTTCTTGGGCTGACTCGTTACGAGCGCGTTGGGACCTGAAAAAAATTGCGGGATACTTTGTTTGCATCTTTGTTTTCTCATTCAAGAGCTGGCTTTCTTCGCTTTTTTTTTTTTACACTTAGGAGCCAGTGCTTTCTAGTATAGTCATTTTAAAGCGCCCATGAAGACAACATACAATTTTGTTTTGTTCAAAAGATTTGGTTTGATAGTACTACCAGCACTTGTTCAGCAGCGAACAATGCTATATTCCCTGAGAAATTTAACAACGAAAGCCAGAAATTTCAATGTTGGCAATGATTTATTAGAGGGAGGTAAAAAACAGAGAGTCGATATGCTGACTTCATGCAGCATTTAAATCCCGCAGCCTAACAGGGATCGCACAAGGCATTGCCACGAGCACCTCGTTACATTGGCCTTCCTGGGTGTTGCAGTGATTCCATTTAACCTAAGACCCCTTAAAGGAGTACTGACACCAAATTTTGACGCCTAAAAAATGACATAATTGACTTCAGTAGTTTGTACAGATGCCTCACAGAAATTTTTGCAGCGATCCGAGGCCGGAATCACATCGAAAATAGATTTTGATTGTCCCGGCCGCGAGCTTCCACAAATCGGCAGCACTAGCGAAATCCCTTTCGGCGTGACGACATATTGGCCGGCATGTCTGGCTGGTTCAGGGTGACGTCATACAGTCGTTTTCGGAACCGGAAACGATAGCCTGCGCTGCTGTTGTCGGTGGTATTTGTTTGGGCAGAAGACATGGGTGTAACTCTGCGAGCGATGCTTGTAAACTTTGCGCACTTTGCATGTTCGACGTCTTTGCTCTGCAGTTCGTGGCCGGCACATGGTCTTCCCTTGCACTGGTGCTGAAAACTGCACGGTGTCTTATCTGAGCGGCGTGTGTGCGTCGCCGAGCTCGCCCAAGTTGTGCTATGGCAATCTCGCAGCATTCGAAGTACTGCTCAGTGGAAGCCTGTCCGAGCAAATCCACGACGACTCCAAGATGCATTATTTTCCACGCGACGACATGCAGCACGAAACATGGGCTTAGTTCGTGTGCGGCGGCGGCCGCAAGAACTGTCGCCCAAGCCAGCGTGCTCGGCGTTGCTTGGGTCAGCTTGGGTGTTGAGAACTTTAGGCTTAGTATCGTGGCGAATATTTGATCGCCGCTATCTGTACAACTGCGAATGACCATCCCTTAAACAACTTTTCAACACACTATTATCTCCTTTTTCGCATGTGGAGCTTTGTTTTGGCGATAATTGCCGTTTGAGCGATCGGTGACCGAGCGATCGGTGACCAAGACATCTGCCGTGGCCTGTTTTGATTCTACCGTGCAGGTGGCGCCATCTTTCGGCCGCTCGCCGCACCGCGGTGCCAACAGTGCTAGGTTGGAACGCCGAACCTCCACTGCCGGTCAGCGTAGGCTTACCATCGTGGCAAATATCTGAACGCCGCTTTTAAATTCAGCACTGATAACAACCCCTAGCACAATTTTTCACCACACTAACATGTACTTTCTCGCATGTAGAACTTCTTTTTCGTGATCAGATTGATTAGAAGAGTGGCGACAAGCTGTTGCTATCACAGTCTGCGCCAGTTCGAGCCGCAGTGATATTAAAAAACGGATGACGGCGAAGACGTCGCCGGCCTAATCACCTGGCCAAATAAAGTTGTTCTGTCTGTCGGGTGGCAGCGACTCATGCGAGCCTGACGATTCAGACGACATGTCGACTGCGCGGGCGAGTGCGGACCATGTGCAATCGTAGCAGACGATGAGGCAAACGTCCCTGACGTCACGGAAACCGTGACATCAGATTCGCCGTCTTGCATTTGAACGGCCGTTTGGCGCGCGACGTCCAAATTTGAAACTGATTGGAATAAATGCGTTATAATTCATTCTACGCTGGCGGCTGGCCACCTTTGGTTTGATTTTTGTAATTACTGGACCACTAGGTATTCTTTACAGCATAAAAACCGAAAGTGAGAAATTTAGTGTCAGTACTCCTTTAAAGCTGTTCAAGAGGGCTTTACCTCTACCGGCCAGAACTTCTATGCTAAGTTTACTTCTAATCAGACGTGTATGTGCTGCATCTGATTACAATCATAGTTATCGATTCGTGACACAATGGGCAAAACTAGACAAACAGGCACGATCCCGAAATTGGCTGGTGTCTCGCAACGCTGGCCAGCGGTAGTTTTCGTACGTGGGGCACTTTACATGCTAATTTGGAAGCCCTGTTGTTTACCTCAGCCTTCTTACTGCTATAAAAAGAATATGAACTATATTTCCAGTGCATATAGTTCAATTTGCGAGCCCATAATCCCTGTTTACTTGTCAAGTGATTCTGCCAGCCAAAAAGCATCACAAATTTAGTGTGGGAAAGTAGTCAGTTGACTGATTGTAGGGTTTAACATTCTGACGCGATGCAGGCGATGAGGCGCGCCGTAGTGGAGGGCTCCGGATTAATTTTGACCACCTTGGGATCTTTAACGTGCACCCAAATCTCATACACACAGGCGTTTTTGCTTTTCGCCTCCATCAGAAAAGTGGCCACTGCCACCGGGAACCGAACCTGTGTCCTCGTGCTCAGCAGCACAACGCCTTAGCCACTGAGTCACCGCGGCGGGTGGAAAATAGTCAGTCAGTCGCGTGCCTATTGTCTGTTTTTGCACTAAATGTGGTGCGAGTATTATTCTAACTAGGCAATCTTTTGAATGAACCAAACTTCTATATTGTCTCCATGGCCCCTTCGTTTCACACGGGATTAAAGGGAGTCGCATCTGAAAGAAGGAACAGACTGTCAGACGATGCTCCTAGCCGCACATGCTTCGCATGCAGGCACTTGGTCTCGACATATCGCCAGCTCCCACAAGAGGCCATCATACCACATTTTTCTTTGAATGAATCCATTATAAGTACTAGTATTGTTTGTTTGACCACTGTTTCATCTTACACATTAAAGGGGTCGTGAAGAGAAAATGCATTTGTTCTTGTTTAATTTTGTCTGCTTGAACGACCTTTTAAGAACATAAATCCTAAATATTTTCACAATTCGTTGCTTCTGCAATTTAGGAGGCGCCTTAGAAATTCTCGTTTTGAGGCGCATCGCAAGCGACCATTCGCGCATCGTCGGTCGGCAGCGCAAGTAGCAGTGACGTCACAGTAAGTGCATTCGACAGTCAAACCAGTTAAACGCTCTTTGTGTATATTGTTCTGTACAGCTGCAAACCTGATATTTTAAAAGCAATGCATCCTTTATTCATTGCCAAAAACAGTTTTCTATCCACATGAGCAGTGTCGCTACTGCTTCAGTTGTCTGGCAACCATTGTAGCAGAACTCGGACCCACTGGCTGTTTTTGTACAGTTTGTAACCAGTTTTCCTGCTCAATTTCATGTTGTTTTGCGCCGAATTCTCTTCAGAATCTTACCTTTTTTGTATGAAAAAGCACAAAACCGCTCAAGCAAAAAAAAAAAACACAGTGCCCCGTGTGCGATTCGAACTTGCAGCTGCCAGGCCAGCCCAACATTACGGTCAGCATAGTCGGACACTTTGGCCACTACACTATCGACAGGAGAAGCATGCACAGCGAAAAACTGCTGCAAAAACGCCACTTCTCATTTGCAGCCCAGCACTCTGTTGTGTCTCCATAAATTCTAGCCAACCAAAAGCTTTAACCGCCAACTTGCTGTTGAATGCTTCTGCAGGTAGTCGAAAAGGAATGTATACAATCAACTAAACACCGTTAACAAGCACTGTTTACTGGAAGAAACAGGAAATTAACCGGACTGTGTGATGGTGGGACTCGATGACTCGGCACTGTATCGCTGTTTCTCACTAATTATTTTTGCGCTTGATGAGTAAATGACGGATTGGTTTTAAGTTCCGACTACTCGAAGTTTCTTCAATAAACATGTTTATGCAGTAAATACTTATTTTAAGCGTTCGGTCATTTGTCTTATCAGGTCAAAAGTTTCACATTCGCGCAACTCGCATTACAGGCTACGTGAGACAAACGTCGGCAAACTTGTGCAAGAATATCGGCTAGCAGAACAACAGTTTAGACTTGTGCGAAACAGCGTAAACAGTTTACAAATACCCAGTTTATATTAAACATGGTTGCTTCTGCCTGTGCCACTCGCCCCCATTGTTGACTGAAAGTTCGACGATGTGGATCAGTCGCATCAAAGATCAGACATTTCCCGTCCAGTTTCAAGGCGAGTTTCATCACGGCGGCGATGTTGTAGCTTTACTTGACCTTTTGCAAGCCCGCTCTATGCCGACCTGCTGTGCAGACGAGGGAGAACTGTGATTGGCTTCTTACTGACTTCCTGAAACGTCACTTCACGAGTTGAGGAAAGCCTCGGTGAAACCGTAACTGCATTCATTTTCCTATTTGTCGATATCAAGCAATGAAACGGGTATGCACTGTTTGTTTTCAAGGTTCCATGGTTATAAGTGCCCACACAACACAATTTTTTTTTAAATCTCTTCACGACCCCTTTAAGTTCTTGCACCCCATTCTTAAAAAAGGCAGAGAGAAGAAATATTGTCTGAAAAAGAAGCACCCAATGTCTAGATACTCCCCCTTCGTGCATATCGATTCCCCACCACCCCTAGTGTTTCTCTCCCCAAACAGGAACAATACAGCTGGCAAGTGCTTTGCTCCTCGCTATTCTGCTTTCCAGCTATGCCAGATTAGCTTCCTTTGTATCCCAACAGTACAGGGCTCTACATGGGTGCTAAATGACGCTCTGCTAATTGTCCAGCTCTTTGAAGAGTTAAAGAAACCATAAACTCACACACAAGTAACCTAAAAAATTAGTGAAACGATTTTTTGATGCATATGCAAGGCAACACTTCGTCACATAGATTTTCTTTTTTTTTTTCGACACTAACTGATTATTTATGCACTGAAAATGTAAACTAATCCACATACATAAACGTCAAATCGCAATGCATCTTCGAAATCATGGTTATTAGGATCAAATGGTGATCCTAATCAAATTAGGATCAAATACCTTCGGCGTACTTTTTCTGAACGCACAGTTTTAAAAAACTCTGCCTTACCGCGCCTTCAGATGGTGAAAACGTGGCCACACCACTCTTGATCCCTTCCTCAGCGCTCCCTTTTATGCTCGCAGAATAACTTGCGCCTCCGGAAGAAGATGAAAAAGAAGCGACGCTCACCGTTCGGGCCAGTCGTCCCTTCCGCGGCTTCGGTCATCGCGCCGCTCCTGGTAATCGCTGCGCTCCCTTCGGAACTTGTCTCGGCCACGCCGTCTGTCGTACTCTTCATCACTGTCTCCCATACGGCTGCACAAGACGAAACGGCAACGCCATCACGTCTTCCGTTCATTACCGCTTTTTTTTTTTTTTAGTTTGAATTAACTCCCGTTCAACCAACGACGCAGCGCCAATGGGCACGCCGGGCCGTGCGCCACAAGCCGCCCGAAAGAAACGATTACAGAGGACGTCCGAGTCAGAGGCGAATCAACACACGGGAAATACGCAGTTTCGTGGGAGTGCAACGGTTGTACCGGCAAGGGTTAGACAACCAGCCGCCGTATCCAGTGGCCTTCGCCGGAGCCATTTTTTTTTTTCTACGCCCGATCGCGAACACAATGCGCCGCGTACGCGTAAGCACGCAGCCATGTTACAACACGCGTTACCGAAAGGAGAACGCAACTAACGTCTTCTAGGCAGCAAAACCGCACTTTGCGCGCCTTTGCGGCGGCTTTAGAAGGTATAAAGAGGCACCAACCTCCGAAGTGAAAAGTCGGCAATGAGGGGCTTGTTTTACACGCCGTCGACTAACTACTGGATTGGCTTGACCCACGAGGCGCAAAAGTCACATAGCCAAGGTTAGCCAGTTACGTAGCAAGATAGTTAATAAAAAATACATACAAGCTTTAAATGCAGTTTTAAGAATTTATTATTAGTAGTAAACCACACGTTATAAAAGTAGTGCCTTTTTGTTTAAACCGAAATGGCGACGCCCCAATGCACAAAAAACGTTAATTGTCATCATCATTGTTATAAATTGACGTCATAAACGATGACGTAATTTTTTTAATCGTCACAATTGACGTCACAAATGACGTCAACAATGCTAGCGACATCTCTTGGTGGGCTCGAGCAGTTGCCGACAAGCGTAGGCACCTGTCCGCGTAGTGGCGCTACGTTAGCGGCGCCGAACCGCGCTAAGGCGTGGTGTGAGCGCGAGCTTCAAAACAAAATACCAGCAACTGGGAAACAAGTGGCGGCCAAAGCGGCCCTTGCGCCTTTGCGAGGCTGCGGCGCTCCCGCGGCCGTTCTCTCCCGCTATCTGTCCCCCTCCGTCACGACGTCTCCCTCGCCACACCTCGATAAAGAGTTGCGCTCCTGGCCGGCGCTCAGCAGCTGCGTGTGAACCGTTGGTGGAGAAGCATCGCGCGGTCTTCTTTTCCGGGCTTCCCCCTTGCGCTTTGTCCGCCGCCCAGCTTAGCAGGCAGACAGCTGTGTTTTCACAACAAGCCACGGGAGCAAAACACTGCGCGTCCTCCGCGACGGTCTCCCCCGCGCCCTGCACTGGATACCAGCGGTAGCGAGCAGCCCTCTTCCGCGCGTTCTCCTCCGACCGTGGCCACCATGCCCCAGCAACAGCAGCACAGCCCGGACGCGGTGCTGCGCTATGGCCTGGGCTCCTTCGTTCCCGCGTGCGACCTGCGGCCCGCGCCGGGCGACCTGATCGAGATCGACCGGACGCTGTACGCGCACTGGGCGCTGTACGTGGGCCAGGGCAACGTGGTGCACGTGGTGGGCCGCCACGAGGAGGACATCCCGACGGACTATGCGTACGTGCACCTGAGCAAGCTGACCGACGTGGCCGGCTGCAGCGGCGTGCGCGTGAACAACAAGGAAGTGCGCGCCAAGGAGCGAAACCTGGCGCCCTCGTCGGCGGCCGAGACGCTGGAGCGGGCCTGCGCCATGCTCGACCGGGAAGTGGAGTTCAACTTCCTCACCCGGAACGGCGAGTACTACGCCACGCAGTGGAAGTTCGGCGTCGGCTGGAGCGACCAGGTGAGCAGCACGCTGACCGCTTTCCCCCCCCTCCCTCGGTCACCGGGCTAAACTCGTTTCCACATCTCCCGGGCTCTCTGGGCCGATCGCTAGCTGCACCGCAGCGCGGAATCGGGGTTGAGGTTAGCGGTAGCTGGCGGGAACGTCTCTTTCCTCTGGGCTCGAGGCGCGCCCGCGGCGGGAGCTCCTGTAAAGCGAGCTTCCGACCGGGACGCCTATGCGGCTAAAATGTGGAGACGTGAGGTACGGGGTTGCAGTGACAAAGCCTGTTCGAGCGCGTTGTCTCACCAGGCCGCCCTCTTTCTTCTTCCCAGGCCACGGTGACGCTGAGCGTGATGAAGCCTCTGGCCAAGAACCTCCAAGTGGGCCACACGACCTTCCTGGCGGGCCTGCAGGCCGTCTTCGGCACACCGACCTCGGCGTCCATCGCCAGGATAGCGCCGAGCTCCCCCAGGACTCCGCAGAAGAACGCTCCCACCAGCGTCGCCTGAAGACCCGCTTCGGCGCCCTCTCTTCTTGCCGCGCGCGGACTCTGCGAGCGCGCGTTGGAGAACACACTGCATTATTGCGTTGTGCGCGTTGTGCGCACAACGCGCACAACTGGCGCGTTGTGCGCGTTGGACTGTGTAAATAGAGAGCCAAGCTGGGCCGTTACCTCGGAAGAACTCCGGTGAGGCTGGTCTCGGCGAAGACGGCGTCAAGGCCCATCGATGACCCGCCGTGGGTGACGCTCGACACGAATGCCTTCCGGGGCTTGCCGCGGCGGGAGGTCGAGGTATGAAGCTGATCATGTTGTGAAGCGAGAAAAAAAAGAGTGACGAGCCTTCTCATTCTGTTTACGAGGGTCGGCAGTCGGATTTGTGATGCAGGGTATGCGCCATGTTGAACGAACAAGTGTGACTTTGTTTTTATAGGCTTTTTTTACACTGTTTTTCTACTTTTTTGGAAATACGTTCTTTTTTTTTTTTTTTGTAGGTCACGTTTGCCGCAGCAGCGGCCTCATGCTTGTCTCCATGATGTAGTCCGAACCTTCAGACTTTGCACGAGGTGATATTGTAGCGCAGGCTTTAAGTTTCGGCAGCTGTTCCGATTGTTGTGATTGTAAGTTATTTCGCTTGACACTGCCAATGGCAGGAACTAGATGTGCGAGGTTCAGATGAGACCAAGAAAGGATCGAGAAGTTTTTTTTTTTTTTTTTCGTCTTCCTAGTCATTATTATTGCCTTTGTGCAAAGCGCGAAGTTTGCCGTTTTTGTGGCGACCGCAAAACGCAGTTACCGCATTTTGATGTTTAAAAGGAAAGAATAACAACTTTTGTTGGCAAAAAAATTTTGTTTTTTTTATAAGGAAATCACTTCGGTGGTGCCATAAGCGGCGTCGAGCACCCATGCAAAACCACAGGAAAAAATAATTTTTTTCCGCGAGTGTTCTTGCTCAAGGAAAAAGAAAATAACGTGCAATGTTGCCAACTGTCTCTGTTCAGTTGTGCTTCGACACCCTTCATGTGACCATACGTTTCATTTCGCTGTACGTCAGGCGTCCATGACACGCTTGCAGTGCGTTTTTGTAAATATGTCGTGCTTCTCAGTGCTTGTACATAGTGTCATCATCTTTGTAAGTAGCTCATTCTGGTGGCCTTTGCATGAAAGCTTGCAACGTGATGGCTAATATAAACTATTACAGATAGTTTATTTTTTGCGAAACAAAGCGTTTGCGGTGTTATGTTCTATGCGTGGCGAAAACTAGGACTCAATGTTCGGCTTACGAACAAGTCAAAAGCGCACATTTCTTAAACAAAGGTGTTAACTTCGTCACTGCCAACTTAGCCCTGTATGTTTATTGATCGTTAAAGCGAATCTTGGCGTGGCAGTCGTTACAAAACTACGAATTAATAGGAGGGAGAAAACATGTTCTCATCTCATCCCGGGACTGTTGGCGGCAGAAACAGCATTTAAGAATGTTTTTGTCATGAGAGAGAGAGAGTATTTTCCGCTGCCCGTATTTTTGTGCCAATGTGCCCCACGATCTTTCGAGCGAGAAAGTGAGAAAATGTAGAGTGAACCCTTTCGAAAGCAGAGCAATATTTTCGAAATATTGGAGTGCCGCGTAACGAGCGCCAACCAGATATTTTTTTTTCTTCGCACTATGAAACTCCATATGCGCTGTTTCCGCATATAGCATACATATAACCCGACTAGGCTTTACCAATTCCATCATCGTAATCCTTGACAAAATAAACTGGAAGGAATGAGAGCGATGTGTGATAATAGAGTCGCGTAGCTTATTATAATGGAGTTGTGAACGTTAGCAAAAGGTAGTGATACCAGCATAAGGAACCGCTTTTACCCGAGGGTATTTGTGTGTGCCTTGCACTCCAAGTCGCGATCTGTTAAAAGCGATGAACAAACGCAGTGCGACGCGGGCTTTTTTGTTTGTTTGTTTGTGTGTGTGTGATGCCATTTTTGAGGACCACTCTCTGGCAGGTGGTGCGTGCCTTTTCCCGGCAAAAAGAGTTAATCAAAAATTTAGATGCGATTCCCCGCACTGTGTAAACTGTTCCATCTCCTCGCCACCTTGTTTCTGCGCGAAGAAAGGACCCTTTTTGTTGTCGCTGTTGTTCTCTGCGCCGTTTGGTTGTACATACCACAACTGTCTCGCCACGCAATCTGATCACCCTCGCACAATGTTTCAAAGAGCCATCTCGTCGGCCTCCATCACGTGCTTCATAACCTGTGTTTTGTAAATAGCGCGCGCGTTTCGACATGCGACTGCTTCGCAAGAAAGCAGCACGGAAAAGAAACAATAAAGCGGCGTTACCTGAAATCCTCCCTTTGTTCTCTTTCCTGCGTGTGGGACTCTCGCTTGGCCCAAGAGCGTCCACAGCGCTACAAGTTCTTTGACCTCTTTCATCGGGTCACGCGCGTTTCTCTCAGCGTTCCCGAGAAGGCATTCCGCGCTCAGCTTTTGGTTTAGTCTTCTCTTGTTTTCATTTTCTCTACCCCCGCAGCGCAGACGCGAACACCGTTTGGTGGGCTTCAAAGCTGCACAGGAGAGTGTGCATTTTATGGGAGCTGATTCATCCGTACTTTCCTGCTGTGCGCCCTTTGCGCAGGTGTTTAGCTGCCTCGCGCGAAATGTCGGCTGGCCGCGTCTCTAAAACGGATGAGAGACGGCCAGTCCAGTTCTTGACCGATTCGAGACGAATTCAGGCTCGACGCAGCGAGTTGTCTAAGCTAAAATCTGCGTGCGGTCGTCCACACGCTTATCTGCAGGAACAGCGGATTCGATTTTGGCGTGGGACACCAAAAAATTCTGACGAAAAACTGTTCAGGCGAGTTTTTAGGACTTAAGTGTCCCCTTCAGCAATGCAGCTGTCATAACAACCTTACGCAAGAGCAGGAAAAGATGGCAAGTGCGTAAAACATTGTTCCAGCTAGGACGGTGGACGACTTTACTAAAAAAAAAAAATCAGCCCCTTGTTTTCAATTACCCTAGCATATGCCTGTGTGCCCTGGGGAACCGTATATACGACGAACGGCTACGTCGAGTCTATTTAAACAACCACCCTGCATTGTTTTGTTTCCTTCTCATAGCGGTGGCCACGTGGTTAAATTGATGAGCTGTCACAACACGTACGAAGCAAGCGCATGTGGGCAATGATAGAGTCACTGGCACGAGCTCGGAAACCATGTTGATCTCTATACCGAAGCTGCTCAGCACCGATTATCATCTTAAGCTAAGATGAAATTGCTGAGTCCAGGCAGCACAGCCAGAAAACACGAAATAATTTTTTCAATGGGATCCGTTCCTCTTCCAAATCTGTTCAGCAGTCCCACCATACAAATACCTTAGCATACGAAGGCAAGAGGTTGATGTTATTGAACCTATCACAAGGCGTTCGGATGGTCCTTTAAAGCAACACAACGCCTATAGCAACACGTACCAGCGGTTAGACGTATACGTATACATGTATGCATATGTATGCACATATATACATATACGTTCCTGCGAAGCTTTATGCCTTGCGGCAATATTTTTCCGCGACTGCTTGCCTCAAATGTTTACCATGTCAAGTACACAAGATATTTGCGCATTGTTTGGCCACTCTCAACACGGCGGGAGGAAGAAAAAATAATAATCCAGCAAGTCGCATCTATTTTTAAATCATCCCTCTTTGTAGGACAAAGGGACGGCATAGGCAAACGACAACAAATATAAAATAAGATAAAAGTGCATAACCAAAATAAAAGACCGCGAACTGGCGCCTCGATGTTATTTGATTCGAAATAACTCGTTCAGCTTTGAAGCCCGACCGCTGTGCGACCGTTATTGTTGGGAATAAAATAAAAAGGACTGAGGCTAAGATTTGATTTTCAAGCACGCACTTGCGACTGCGTTTCAAGACGAAACCGTATCTTAAAGTGTGATTCGGAGGTGAATACGAGTTTAAATATGATTTGACGGAGATAGAAAATACAATGAGAATGCTATAGCAATCAAGCCTTAGAGCTACATCAATGGCATCGGTATTTGAAGAACCGCGGTAGTATTTCGAGCGGCAAGCGGGACCTAATACGAACCGGTTTGACACCGTTGAAGCTTGGCACAGTACAGCCAACGCACATGCGCATATACCAACCATACACACAAGGTTTCCCTTTCGCCGAAACGTTGCTCCCTCGTTTCATTTTTAAAGCGGAGCTTTCTATGCCTTACTGATGGCGTTAATTCGGTGTCGTGCCAAAACGCACAGCAGGAAAGCTAACTTTATTTACACAATTGGTTTCACAAAACGACGATGATGACAAAAGAAGGCATATCAAGCGCTTCAGGAGGTCGGAATCGAACGTAGGTCCCCCGCGTTATGAACCGGCGTCCATCAGACTGCGCCATTTCGACACGGTCGAAGCAGCTTGGATTTTGAACTTCTACTTGATCTCAGATAGCACGGGACGAAGCTACGCGTTTCAAACATATTTCCGTTTAGATGAAAGGGGCTTTGCTTATTGTTTTTTTTTTCACATTTTATTTGTGCATTGTAACTTAAAGCGCGTGCATCTAAAGCTTGAGTGCATCTCACATAGAATGGAGAAGCGTTCTTGACACTTTCCACTCGGCCATTAGAGCTACTGTACTAAATTTTACAGGATAAAAAGCTGAGGTTTTATTCCAGCACGTTGACAGTCCGCCCACATATTACGGACAAGTCTAGGTATAAAGGTAGGGTGTAAAACGACGAAGCTATAGACACGTAGGCTCTGAGACACGCCGTCAATGCTGTGGAAAAAAAAATGGCGAAGCTTGCACTGTGTCGTGCAAGGCTTGAACCATAGCGGAGCTGGAGGGCTTCTTTCTATGTAATCACCGAAGGACGCGCCACCACGCATTGCATTAGGCTTGAAATTGTTTATTTACATGTTCGGCCGTCGCTTTTCACTGTGGTCATCGTCATATACATCTATATCGTCGTCTTCCTCATGCATGGCTGACGGGACCGGCTCGTTTTGTTCGCAGGCTTTCACATTTCTCCCAAAGTGGAACGCATCAGCACGCGCTAGAACCGGCGGCAACCGGCTTCGCGAACTGGGCGTGTGTAGCGCGAGCTGTTCTGTGCTCCCCCTTGAGGCGCGGACGCACGTGAACCGTTTTCTTGGCATTCTTGTACTGCGAGCGCCACGCGCAAGCCTGGACGACGCCGGGCGCTATTCGTGAGGCGTGTGCTCACGAGCTCGGTAAACAGCGAGAGTAACTATCGCGCAGTTTTCTGGTGACGCCGCACATCGCACACGTTACGGCCAGCAACAACAGCTTCGCAGTTAAAACACGGCCCTCAGCCAAGGCGCGAGGAAGTCGAGAATGGTGATGCTCATGATGATGCTGGTGGTCCCACAAGCGGCCCCAGGTGCCGTCTACACGGACGAAGCCGACGTACGGGCGAAAGTGGAAGACAGAAATAACACAGCGTGTGTTCAAAGAATCACGATAAGCAACCAACAACACTACGCTCCTCCCCGAGGACTATCAAAGGTCTTGAACGTCAAGAGGGAGTTAGCTGGACAAAGAAAACGCCGTTTTTCAGCTGTGTCTACGCCAGTCGTCAGAACTCCCACTGGCACCCAGGGCACGAGACGTGTTCCATTCTCACAAGCTGTACCTCGCTCGAGTATTTGGCGATGCGCCGCGGTGGTCAGTCACATCTGGGAGCAAAAGCGGCGAGAGAACCGCCGACCTTTTTTTAATCTCGTTAACCCACTCCTCGCGCCAAACTCTCGAATGGGACACGTATACGTCCCGGGTTTGACGTCATAGCTTGGAGCGTGTCAGAAGTCGGGACGATCCGATATCGCCTTCTACGAGACACGGCGAATGGCTCTGGGACGGATCGGTGACCGTTTCACAACCACCCATCCAGGAGGTCGATCTGATCACTTCTCATAGGAAACCAATATCGAATTATCGATTCTGCCGCAAGGGGCAGGCCCACTGTGTGGACACAAGGTCTGAGCGACTGAGTCCCCAGTTGTGTTTGGCGAGCGCAATCTTCCTGTCATCCCACTACGACAATAAATCCTAGACACAAACAAGTTCGAATGTAAGCAAAAACGTCGGTCCTTTGTGCTTATTTAAAAGGCCTAGACCGAGACTTTGACGCCGAGAGAAGGTTTGTGGCGGGCAATCTGATGCTTCTTGTGGAAAAGACGATGATTCGAAAGGAAGGTGCGTTAAACTAGCACTGGAGCCCGCGAGTAGGCAAAGGAGTATTCATCAAGTTCAAAGCTAAAAAAATAGAGAGGAACGTTTCAACAAATTGAGATTGCGTAAACAACCGGTGGAATCTGTGAGACTAAAGCTCCGATAGCGAACCTTGTATAGTACGAATATATTACTGCACAACCTCAATCCCTTACCACAAAGGGATTGAGTACTACAGCGTCCTGCAGGACCATGAAACCAGACGCGAACGTTTAGAGAATTAAATCCGCCAATAGTGGTGCGAAAGCGGTTTCGGACTGCATATGTGCAGGCTCGCGCATCAACTCCAACTGTGCAACCACATTCAAATCAAACTCCTTCGGACTCGGTTCAAATTTAGTCCTCGTTGTGACCAAGTTTTCGGCACAGCGAACATGTTTCGTTATAGGCGATATTTCTCTAGAAGTTGAGACGATTTGGCACTAGAGTGGGTGCCACGAAATACTTCGAATAAAGTGATTTGGTTATAATGAGGGCTAACTGTGTACGCTGAATAGCTGCGCTATTAGACACGGTTGTAAGTCTTCGCAATAATTCGCTCTGCGGACACGATTGCGCGACAATGCGGCCACGATTCCCCCGCGGCGGGAGGTCGCTGGAGACCGCGAAAGGGTGCTCGGCAGCCAGGTGACCTTGGGCCAGTCGGCAACGCAGGCAAAAAAACAGGCTCGAGTCGGCGGCCTACGAATACCAAATGAACGCTCGGTGCGCGACGCGTAGAGCGACGGCGCTTGATCGAAGAGTGCGGCGCGTGCTTGCTGATCGATTGGTCGCAGGCAGCACGCTACTGTTGGCTGTGTGAAGGCTCTTAACGTCGTGTCGTGCAGTGGTTTACGTACGCACGGAAACGCAGATGCGGCTGTGATTCCTCTCTTACGCCCGGTCTGACGCGTTTCAATTGCAAGGAACTTGGAAGCAACAAAATATCTCTGCAGCAGATTGATTTTGTTCACAGCGAACGCAAAAGAAGTGCTTTCCAGGCTCCAGCCACTCGCGGTCGAGCTAGACATATCCGTCGCAAGCTTCTCGACGGTATTAGATTCTTAAGTCAATTTGGATTGCTTAGGACAAAACGAAATTATAGCACAAAGACATGGCGACAGAACGCAAGAAGGCCGGAAAGACAGTCGTTTCGTGATCCCTGAAATACCACTCGCGAAGCTTGACAAATGGAAGGAATTAACCTTTACACAGGACGAAGTCAAGATGACCAGTAAGCTCGAAAATATCTCAAGAAAACGAAGATTAGGGGAGAATAATTATGCATGCACTTTCCACATTTCCGTGCTTCGTGGTTGATACGGCGGCCTAAGTCTTAGCGACGAGCGCGGGGCAACAGAGTGCGACGGCGGCTGCTCGGCTGCCTACCGCCGACGCTGGCGCAGCCGACAGAAACGAGCACAGACGGGGGACGTTCGGTTGCCGCGCCTCGTTGACCTTGGAAAACGCTGGCGCAGCTCCTTTCGTAGTGCTAGCACTGCTGCCGCAGCCTCTCGCAGTGTCTGTTTGTTTTTTCAAGTCTTCTGGACGCCGAACCGGGCGCTCTCGCATTTGCCGGTGCTCGCTTCATGCGGTTTTATTTCTCGTCCCTCGTCTTCACTACGCTTTTTTTCCTTTCCTCCAGTTCGCAAAACGCGATCGTCTGCGGCTGTTTCAGCACCGGAGTGGAGTCGCAAACACCGCCGGCGGGACCTTTTCTCAATGTCTGGCACTCTCAATACAATTAGAAACAACGCAGGTGGTCAAGCTTTGCTACATCCCACATATCAGGGGAAAAAAAGGAAAACTTGATTTTAAACATCTTTTTCTTTTTAGGGGTTGGGGGGTTGGAGGGGGGAGGGGAGGCATGTTCTACACTATTCCTACTTCTGCGACGCTATGGTAACCATGTACTGTTTCAATTCATACTAAATGTCGCCAGTTTTAACCAAGCCATACAGGTCACAGACGCAGGTGCTATCAGAAGCCCGGCCCGTGCGCTTGCGCTCCTGAGTACGGGGACGCGGGTTCGATTCCCGGCAGCGGCGGCCGCTTTTCTGATGGAGGCGAAAAGCAAAAACGCCCGTGTGTACGAGATTTCGGCGCACGTTAAAGATCCCCAGGTGGTCAAAATTAACCTGGAGCCCTCTACTGTGGTGTGCGTGTGTGCGTGCGCGGGTGTTATTCAGATCAGCTGGCTTATGCATAGCACGTAGATAAGAAAATGTTCTACAAGGCGCACCACATCATTTTCTTCTTTTTTTTCGGCGAGGTCTGGGCAATCAATATGGGTGCAAACGTTTTGCTCTCGTCTTTGTTCGTTGACACACTCCACAAAACAATGGACCCGCGGAACATCCCTCTATCGCCCCTCAGATAGGCAAGACAGATTTCACGCTTTTCGTCGTTCTCCGCAGGATTCTCAGGTCGCGTCGTTTGCGAGCAAAAAAGCGTCGCTGTCGCCACGCACGAACCGCGCGCAGGAGCGGATGTCAAAACCGTCTCTCGCTGCGATTCGGTGGGCGCCCGGCGTGGGGCTATTAAAAAAACATCGCTCAAAAGGCGTCCCCCTCCCTTCATCTCGCAACGCTCGTCGTCCACGGCATCGATCGGAGGCCGTCCCCAGGCCGGCCAAGTCCCCGGGCGTATGACGCAATGCGCGACCGACGGCACAGCCGCCCCTCACGCTCCATGCAAGCGCAGCCCGAAGCAACCAGCGCAACACGCCGGGCGCAGCGCGCTGAAGGCGCCAACGCCACCCAGCTACCACGAAGTCTGAAACCGCTCGCAACGAGTGGCTCAGGATCGCATTATCCAAAAAAAAAGAAGGAAAGGATACGCAGTAAGAGTAACCTAAGAAGGACATTTCGCCTCTTCAGTGGCGTTATATAATCGAAATGTAACGCTCAACAACGCTCTTCTGCGGATTAATGGAACAAGCGGAAACGGCGCCAAAAAGCGGTGTAGACTCAGGTGGCAGGAACACAGCGGCGTGTTTCTGGATGTGACTTGCTGCACATAGTGACTTTGTGGCTTGCCGAGGGGCACGAAGTCTGAAACCGCTCGCAACGAGTGGCTCAGGATCGCATTATCCAAAAACAAAAGAAAAAAGAAGGAAAGGATACGCAGTAAGAGTAACCTAAGAAGGACATTTCGCCTCTTCAGTGGCGTTATATAATCGAAATGTAACGCTCAACAACGCTCTTCTGCGGATTAATGGAACGAGCGGAAACGGCGCCAAAAAGCGGTGTAGACTCAGGTGGCAGGAACACAGCGGCGTGTTTCTGGATGTGACTTGCTGCACATAGTGACTTTGTGGCTTGCCGAGGGGCATTTGTTTGAGTGGGGCTGTGCGAGAATCGCGATCGGGGAAGTGCCGTGTCCATCGAAAAGAAGTGGCTTACAATATAAGGGACACGTGCTGACTGTAGCGACAAGGAGACATCTTTGGTGCTGTTCTTGTATCACCCCTCCAGGTTCAAACGAAGGACATACGGACGGATAGATGGAGTCTCTAAACCCCCGTCTGATCACATCTTTCTCGGCGTTGTTGGAAATCCTATCAGCACTGGGGGCGAGACGCGGCCCCCGACATGCATCTGCAGCAGATGGCCTGACGTTGCGGGCGCGCTGCCAGCAAGGCTCACTGCGGCCTCACTGAGGCTAGACGACGAAAAGCGCTCGAAGCTGCGCAGCACAGATGCGCGTCGCAGTGGAGCGCGGGATTTCAGCTCCGTTGCCGCGCAAACTGCATGTCGCGCCCGCTGAGGCAGAACTCCGTCCCTCCTTTTTACAGCAAAAATGTATACGTCTACCCCCCAACGGTTTCATCTCCGTGGGCAAAAACGCCAAGGCCTAAGACGCCGAGCGCAGGCTTCAAGCCTCAGGAATACAACAAAGAGGTCAGAATTCGTTGAAGGAAACCACAAAACAAGCATCGAAACCGCATTATGGATCATAAGGCGCCTGCGAACAATGGGACCCCCCCACCATGGCGACCAATTTTTTGGTTGCTGTTGTTCCCCCTGTCTGTCTGTCTGTCTGTCTGTCTGTCTGTCTGTCTGTCTGTCTGTCTGTCTGTCTGTCGGTCTGTCTGTCTGTCTGTCTGCGAGCATGCGTGTGTGTGTGCGGGTGAGGGGGTGCGTGCGTCCACTGTGTGTTGCTAGAGAGGCAGCCGGTCACTCCAAGAGAAGCAGCGATTACCGTGTGCAGGCAACCACTGTTTAGCGTGAACGGGTTTTACCTGTTTTTGGGAAGTCACCCACACCAGCGGCATTCTGATTACACTGGTTGCTTAAAATATTAATGCTGGTGCTCTATCCGCTGGGTGCCTTTTAACCCTTTGAGCTCTGACTTTTTTATTTTGAGTAAAACAATGTTTACTTAAATTTTAGCACCCCCTAAGCTGCAAAACCAAAAAAATAGAGCTGGAAGTGCAAGCAATTACAGATTTATTAATGATACAATTAAAACAGTCAATTAAAAAATTTTGCAAGGAGCAGAGACATCACATTTGCTCATTTTCCTAAACGTTATGATTACATGAACCTGCAAACAAAAAATAAGCTTCGTAATGGAGGTATTTATAGATTTACAAGCTTGGGAATAAAACTCGGACCGCCATTTTTTTCAGCCTCAGTGTCGTGATTTCGTCTTCACCGGAGCTTCTTCTACTTTGTAGGTCCAAGTTCCACTGAAATGAAACAACAGTGATATCTATCGCAATAGGCATCAATGCAGAACGATTCCCCAAAAAACTAGCGGTTTTCGTTTCGTTCTCTGTGAGCTAGAGGAACTTTTGTGTAACGGCGTCAATTGACACCACCAGGGCCGAAAATGTTAATTTGCGCTAAGGTTCAGAGGCTGTTTCCCAGCGATCTCTTGGGGGCGGGGAAGTCGTAACCCGGCCACTCTTCCCTCTCGGGTCCACCATTGCTGCGCTGTTGGTGCGACGTATGATACCAAAGGTTATGAAACAACCGACAAAACCGACCGAAAGCAAACACACACTAATACAACGCTATACCTAACCTAGTCTCGCCCGGCGGTCGCAGAATGGGCGTGATAACGATTCCTCCGATCCTTGTGGCGGGTTCTAGAGATGAGATTTGCATAAGCGAGCACATTCTTCTGTACGCAGCCTTGGCTTACACAACTTGGAGCATCGCCAAACGAGTTGCTGAGTCGCGCAAGCGCTGCTCGCAAGTAAATGAACTACACATAAGCGCGCACACACGAAAAACAGAGAAAGGAACCACTATTCGGGTCACCCGCTGTCGTCTGGCTTCGTCTTATAGGGAGATCAATTTGCCTTGTCACTGATGACTCCGTAAAAAAAAAAATACAGAGTAGAAACAAAGATATATGGTTTCGCCCTACAAATTGAAAGTTTCTACCCAGATCCTTACATTCCGAAAATACCTACAATACAAATTAATCGAAGCTACTTTGTGGTGATCTGCAATGTAATTTAGTCACTGGTAAACAATGACAGTTGATCTTTCCAAGATAGATCCGTCAGGTGCATTTTATGGGAAAATGAGTCATCTGACAGAGCAAGCAAGCAAGCAAGCAAGCAAGCACTCCGACAGCATAGTGCGCGTTCGGGCGCGTTCGTTTGTTGGTACAGAGCCACCTGCTTGTTTGTTTTTTCCCACACCAAGCGACCCGGTGACTTCTTTCCTTCAATCCTTGCCTCCAGGTGACCCTCTACGCATGTATGTTCATCAGGGGCCGAATTCTCCAAAAAACGGGCGTCGCTTTGAAACGACGGGGTAGCGCCATTGAAATGTATGTGTTCTGGGGTTGGGGCCGCCGCTTTGAGGTGGGCAGCGTGAAGTAGGAGCTGCAAGAAAAGCACTGTGGCAAGGACGCGAAGCGACAAGTGAAATGACGGAGGGCAGTGGGTGTCGCTTCGCGTCCTTGCCACAGTGCTTTTCTTGCAGCTCCTACTTCACGCTGCCCACCTCAAAGCGGCGGCCCCAACCCCAGAACACATACATTTCAATGGCGCTACCCCGTCGTTTCAAAGCGACGGCCCGCCGTTTTGGAGAATTGGCCCCCAGGTTGACATGTTCCGTAAGCATGCACGTTCTGCAATGCGAGCATTAACGCGTCAGCCTTTGCATGGTGAGTGTCACCACGTGTTTTTTCATTTTATTACAGAGACGCATTTTAAAGGAATTATTGTTAGCAGCGACGAAAAAATCGTATCAGAGCTCGTTTGAGCAAAATTACCCGAGTTGTTTAGCGCCACATGTGCAGCCGTATAACAGCAATCCTTTGCGCAGCTTTGTGTCCCTTATTACGCCTGTAACGGATGAGGACTGGTCTTGCTTAATAAGACATTTTATTATGCTTTGTGAAGCAGACAGCTGTCGACAAACTATTTGTTTCTAAGTAACGGGGTCACTGATGGAATTTCCGGATAATTTTACGAAGCTTTTACCTTCTCTTTCGTGCCCTGTTCACCGAAAAACAATTGCTAGTGGACTTGATTCTACCGATCAGTCATTTATCTAATCACATTGCTTTTATTCCCTAGTTCACAGAAAATTAAAAAAAAATCTGTTTACGGCTATAGGTCAATAACGCTTTCTAACCAGACATGTACGTAACTCGTTACAAGGAACGAGTTATCTTTACCTAGTTACTATTTTCGATAACGAGTAACGTATTTAGTTACTTTTTTTTTTGAAAAAGGAACGGGTAACGTATTTAGTTAATTTTAAGGCTAAGTAACAAGTAACGGTATCTCGTTACTTCTGAGGAGTAACGTGTGCAACAGCTCTTAAACGGCCTTGTTTTTATTATAATCTGTTCATGCATCTATAGGCACATTGCGCTGATGACTGCCTCGAAAGCAGCAGCGCCGTTTTCTTCATTTTGGTGGTTCGGGGCGTCATTTCTAGTGTGAATGATGCCACGCTCATCACGGCCTGTTGTCGTAGCATTCAATTCGCGCAAGTGTCGGCGCCCTGCCCGAGGTACCAACAGCGGGGATTATCCTGGCGGCGGCAATCATCCCACGGTTTAAGCTATCGTGCATCGCAGATAGCTCACGACGCTCCGAGACTAGAAGCCCGGTGAAGCCCGCTTCGGGAGAAACCTAATCTAACGGACGACTTTTTAAGAGCGAATGCTCTTTATAAGCGACCCCAAACCATCCACCGCCGGCGGCGGCGGCGTCGGCGGCGGCGTCGGCGGCGTCCGCAGTGCTCCTCTATATTTAAGAAAGAAACAGCATCCGGCGCCAGGTTTCGATCCGAGGACTTTGCGGGCCGCAGCCCGACGCTCTACCGAATAAGCTACGGACGCGACGCTGATATCGGTGTCAGAACGCGCCTTATATCTTTAACGCACTCAAACTACGTCGTCAGCGGCGTGCGTTGGCGACTCAGCGGCGTTATAGCGGCTTGATAACTGCGTGGTGTACACGTGATACTACAAACCCGATGGAAGAGATGGAAGAGAGGGCGGCGAGGCGGTGGGCTGCGGGGGCCGAGCGCAAGCGCCGCAAGCGGGCCGACAAACCGTGCATTCGCACTTTCACATTCTCCCCCTCGGGGAAATGCGGGGGAATTTTTTTTAGTTTTCCAACCTTCGATGACCCGGGGGAACTTTCTCGGTTTCTCCTTGCGCCGGATGGGTACCCGCTGACCTCAATGAACGCGCATGCAGTTTCCGAACATTCACCAACTGTTCCTGAATCACAACACCGTCGTTCCTGCCAGCGCCTCGGTAGAACGACTCTTCCGCGTCGCCGGAGATGTATTTTCCAGGAAGCGGGGAAACATAACCGGTGAAAACTTCGAGAGGCGGCTATACTGCTGAAGTGAAACGACTAATAAAAAGAAGACGATGAACCATGAAACAAAACAGTTGTGCGTTTGGTCGACAAAGTAACGTCAAAAGTATCTGGTTATTTTTCGGGTAATTCACGCGTTCCTTTTAAGAATCGGCAACGAGTAACGTATTTAGTTATTTTTTTCAGCGAGTAACGGGTGACGGTATTTAGTTACCCTTTTTTTTGGTAACGTGTACATGTCTATTTCTAACGTAGGATATAAAGTTTTCGGAAGATTCTGTCCAAACTACCGCATTTTGCAATGTCTGCACTGATAGGCCCTCACAGATCCCCTGCGTATCGTGGACGTTCTTTATGTAATCTGCCCATTGTTCGTGCAGCCGTGGAGTTCTGCTCTGACAATTATGACTAATATTCTCTACCTCCGATCGACCTTTCTAGGGCGTTTATAACCGCGTGTGCCACTCGTTTCTGTTTTCACTCCGTGAGCGCTTCAACACTTGTTTTGAACGGGGTGCGCCTTTGTTATGACAACCCCTATACAGCCTTCGTTAGAACAAAGATGTGCTATATTCCTTATTCTCTTTTCGCCCTTTATTCGGAGTCTCTGCGCTTCGTGGCTTTAATGCTTTGGATATTAAATGTAAGGTCCTGGAATTTGCCGATGCGATGGATTTTTTTTCTGCTGACAAACTCAGTGCTAACGATGTGCTTTTGCTGAAAGAAGAATTCGAGATTGTTGCAGACGCTGAAATTTACTTTATAAAAAGTTTCGGCCTACGGTTTGAATCACAGGAATTATTCTACTAAAAAGCCTGGCGACCCAATTGATTACTATAAGAACAGTACATGCTATTGGTGGGAGAACGTCAAAACACTCGGTCGTTACTCTCTATGTAATTTTGTGCGGCACAGTCATCATATTTCCGGTACAGCTACATCGTGCACCATGTTGCGTGCAACAAAATATTACGCGCTCTGCAAATTGTGCAGATTTCCATTCAGCTATTTCGCAGGTCCTTCGCGATATCCGTGTGGTCTTCTTCCATGGAGCCCATGAGGCGGAATAATCTCTTTATGCCCATCCGTGCTAGGGGTACCCGGGATCACACATCTATTTGCGACAACTAGTGTCTCGTTTTTTTTTTTTTTTGTGTGTGTGTGCTTTATGCTTCTCGCCGAATAAACCAAGTGTTCTTCCTAATGTTATAGCTTCTAATTTTTTATCGCGGTCACGTGCATGGTATTCATGCACAAAATATTTTGTCTCAGTTTTTTTTTTTTTTGTGAGGGGGGGGGGGGGGGGGGCGCTTTTCCACAACTCTATATCACCGTGTCCCAGGACGAGTTTTACACAAGGCTCTAATGATAATACTCTTTATTGCACCACTATAAAGATTTTTTTACCATGGTCTACCTGGGCATGATGACCTTACGCGAGTTTGAAAAATGCCTCCTTCTCGGCGCACACTTTCCGAAAGAAAGCGTTTCGATCGTTGCCTAATTGAGGCATAGCTGCGCAATAAAAATGTATTCGCGTCTTCTGTGAATGGCCGTCTTTGTGATGCCCCCCACCCAAAACAATTGAGCACTGTTTTATTCACTGCAAAGATGATATACTGTTCCGGGATGTTGTTCAGAGGACACTCCGAAGTACTTGGCCTTGACACCTATTGTCTCCGATAGCATGTAGCTCTTTGCATGGGCGTCGGCAGGATTTTGTCTTGAGAGGGGGGGGGGGGCAAACCCATTGTATTGAGGGGAAAGAGGGAGAAGTTGAGGGGCGGGGCAATTGTGCAATTGTGCTGGGGTGGCTGGGGGGGGGAGTGCCCCTTTTCCAACCCCCTGCCGACGCCCATGGCTCCTTGCAATGACGTCCCCCATTTGTTTTTCTTTCTACAGAGTTTTTGTAAAACTGGTATGTTTTGCAGATACGTTGCATTTACGGTATATTCCGAATCACACTTCAACCGAATGGTAATTCCTCTAAAAGGTTTCTATGACTGAAATGATTTCAGACCTCGTTGGTACTTTGTTCACCACAGACAGACCCCTTAAAAGCAAGCATTAATGTTACTTCTTGATATGCTTGCCTAATTCCAGGTATGCCGTTCAACCTTGTGTTTAAAATACTGCGAGATGTAAGTTTTTTTTATGTAAGAAAAAAAAAAGAAGGTGTGGCCGTGTTGTTATAATTCTCCCTTAGGAGGGAGAGGAGCATGGGTTTGATTCCCCAGACCAAAGTCCTTACTCTGCCCAGACGTTACAAATTAGCAAGTGCAGTTTTTTGCCCTCTGTGCTTAAAGCGTCCACCCGTGCAATAGGCGCAAAACTTCGCATACGGGTTCGGTGCTACTAAAAGCATTTCGTGCCTCAAAAATAGTTGTGTATTCTGGACACAAATGTGGGCTAAGCAGGGTTCTCAACGACGCCAGACAGAAACAGGTAAAATTAAAGAAAAAAAGAAAGAAACACATTTCGGAACTCGCATCAGTGCATTACAGAGCCAACGCGTCGAATATTAAGAGCACACGTGCGATCGAAGCAGTTGTCTGTGAGTGCCTTCCCAGAGAGAAGCTCCGTCGTTCAGCGCAGTGTTTATGCCCTCCGGCGACAGCTGGTTTCGTAGGCCATTATACAGCTGCGCGCATAAGGAGTCGAAAACAACGCGTTTTCCCCTTGCGGCGTTGCCGTCTCTGCCTGCGGTAGCTCGGAGCGGGGCTGCGCGCCGTCTGACGCAACGCTGCCAAAGAAATAAACCCTGCGCGTGTTTCCCTATTTCTTTCTGTCTTGCGGCCTATTACTGCGGGCACTGGGAAGGCGGGGCAACTGCAGTGCTGCTGCGCAAGCTCGTCCCTGTATAAGTTTTCGCACGAAAGACACGGCTGAACTCCAACGACCAATAAAAAGAACACAAGGGAAGTCACAAATAATTCATCATCATCATCATCGTCGTCGTCGCCGCCGTCGTCGTCGTCGTCATATTTACGCCCAATTCGTCCCCCGACTTAAAGAATTAGACCGTCTTGATCTAACTCAAACTCAGCATGGGTCCTTCGTCGTAATTTTCTATTTGTGCGTATATATTTTTTTCGTTTCCTTATGCGCACACCAGGGCACAAAGAGTAGCGTTTCCCTCGCGATCTCCGTTTAAAGATGCCCGTTAAAGGCGCGAAATCTGCGCAAGCTTCGCAGGGGCTCCCGAGAGGGATGCCTATGACCTTCGGCGTTCACATCTTTATTACTGCGCTTGTTCATACTCGCACCGGTTGGCGCCAGAATGTGGGGTGCAGCTGTATAACCTTCTAAGACGGAGGCGCCAGCTTTGCTGCCTTTACCCTTAATTGTAAGTCCGGAGTCTAAATGTATACCAATGGATCTGGAACAAGTGTGTCGGGGAAGCCCTTCATCCTTCTGAAACACATTGCTTTGTTTGTTTTAAGTGCAGAGCACTTTATGGGCTCGCCTTGCCGCCTTAGCTCGCTAACGGTCGACGCGACTACCGGAATCAGACGGCGCAGCGAGATCACGGACCCAAGTAGAAGAGCCTTCTGTTGCGGCGTCACGGAGTCACGCTGAGCGTTCGAAAACCATGCGGTTTAAATAGTCATAACCGTTCAAACCTCGTGAACCGCTGACACTTGTCATACATCTCCCCGTTATTTAGCGCAAAGAAAACTGCAGGTACATTTCAGGCGAAATCTGTATATATAACCGGCAGCCCCCGCGTTAATTTAGTTTGGAACGCTCGTTGGGTTGGTTTTTACGATAGTAAGCGAAAAAAAAAAAAAAAAGCGGCCGCGCAAGAATGAAATTGCGGGTTCGCATTGACGCAGAAAGGCTCCAGCCGCGCAAGAAAAAAAATACGCGTTCTAAATGACGCAAACACCACCAGCTTAAGAAATTAAAGCAAGCACAAAAAGAACAGAACACAGAACTCCCACTAGTGCAGTTTCAGGCAGGGGGCGCGCTAGCACTGCGAAGGCGGGAAATTTGAAATGCATTGGGTTGCAGCAGTGAGCGGATAACGGCGCTGCAGCCCATTATGGCGAATCACTTCTCTGCACGGCAGCTTTCACATTGAGTGGAACGGCTTTAATTTCTTTAATAGTGGACCTTTGCTGCATTATGTGCAGGCGTCTCCCCTCGCGCAGCGGCATCTATTAATCTAAACTACCGAATATTCGCTTTCACGTGCGTGTCTATATACGTATACCTGCCCGGCTTTCCTCGGTGGAAAACCAAAGCGCAGCTCAGAGTATGCGCGTATTCCATTCGATCGCCACAGGTAAGCGAAGGCAGGCTGAGATGTTCACGATGTCCTCGACAGGCCCGAGGTCGTGGTAGCGAAACGTCTTACACGCACAGAATCGCGCGAGGAACGAACAGGTTCCCGCGAGCGCATAGCCAAGCCGTGTGGCCTGAATCGACGCATACAAACGAGCCGCTTTCATCCTCGACGCAATTAACTGGGCCGGAGGATGGCTTCCCGCGCAGCCACGAAGAGCGCCGGCCAGAGGAGGAAAAAAGAAAGAGAGAGAGAGAGATAGAGAAAAAAAGCGCGAGCGTTAAACGCGAAAGTAAGAGCTGCCAAAACGACGTCGCCAGAAGAATGGGGCGCAGTCTGAGAACGCGACAGCTGCCTCTCCGTCGGACGAGTTGCCCGACACGCTTTCTCCGTCGATTATTTCTAGTCGACCAACGGGTCTTTCTCTGTGGATGCGAAGGAGGAGGAGGAGGAGGGGGAGGGGGCGGGGGTTCCCCCAGCAGCCTCAAAACGATGCCGTTCGGGCGACAGATGCCACCGCGGCGTTTGGCCCAGCGACCTAGTCTTCTCAAGCGCGCGGGACGGTGTATTTTAGGGATGCGCTCGGTGTCCTGAGCTCGATGCTCGAGCTTCGGGGCTGGCGACATCGCTGATGAGGGCTCGTCAACACCCCCTGGGCTAGATGGAAGCCCTCGCGTCCCTTCCGCGATATAGCCCGGTTTTCTTCCCCCTTCGAGTGAGTTGACGTCGAAGTCACAGGTTATTCTAACGCCGTTGTGTTGTTCTGAAGGGTTAGGAAGGGCAGATGGCTACAACCTGTCATTTCACTCTGAATGCCACACTATAAGGGTGTCTTACCTAGGAGGAGTAGCGCTTTCTCGGCACTGAGAGCGAGCGAACGCCGGGGAGGTTTTACGAGCTGTATCGACAGCTGTGTATGTGCGCCGAGCAGCAACATCTGTTCGCTACGCAGCGCACGCACTGGAGTCGAGACGGCGAGGCGGCGACCCGAGTTGTGTGCACACCGAGTTGTGACCCGAGTTGTGTGGCGACCCGAGTTGTGTGGCTCGCATGCGAGCCACAGCCTTCGTTGCGACGCTTGCACTGTACGCAGCGATTTTTGAATCGTTGGATCACGAGGTGCGCTCCGATGCGTTTCCTGTTACGTTTTCGAAGCGGGATTTGTTTGTGCGCAGACTCCACGATACGGTCGATGCGGTACATTTGCTGGGATGTTTGTCCGCTCTGGAACGCTGGGGGTGCGACCTTGGCGCCGTTAAGGCAGCATCACAAATCATCCGGGTTGAGTGTGCTTACATCGATGATCGTCACTTGGAGTCACCTATGACGCCTGAATGAATGAATGAATGCACACACACATTGTGACGTCACACGAGTACCAAAATGTGCTGGTTGTCTCGGCGTCAGCCCGATCTTAAACTTAAGGAACACGCCAGCTAGCCTCAACTGCTGGATCATTGTGATTCGGCGTTGTTCAAACGGCGGCTACATTGCTACAACTCTTTGCTTAAAAAAGAATACAGTCGAACCTGACTATATCGAACCCATTCATACCCAATTATCTTGTATATCGAACTATTTCTGGACACGGTATAATGGTAATTTGTTCCATCCTGACTCGCTGCACATTCAGACCATGTCCAAAAGTATACCGGACATGTCATTTGCACCAGATTCGACAGGGAAAACGAAAACAGACAGAGAGAATCTAGTGATGGCTTGTAGCTAGGTAATAAACACTACAACACGCCGTACACGCTAGTGGTGACACAATCCGAACACCAGCGCGCGTCTACGTGACCGGCAACTCCGAGAGTTTACTCGCCCTCCGTAATATATTTTTTTCCTCGTAGCTGCTAGCCGTATAAGCCAG